>NC_091935.1:32313317-32525662 GCF_041260155.1 Ptychodera flava
TTTCAGTCACCACGACACACTGTCAGCTGTGTGTGGAACACACTTTTTTTGGCGCTAATAGCAGTGATCTCATAAAAACGTTTTGCTTCAAAAACTGAATATCGAGGAGAGGCTTTAATGAATGAAAGACGTATCTTGTGTCTTAATTTTTAACACAGGGTGCCAATCGTTAGCTCCCATATACAACCCTTTTACAGGATCTATTTTGTCATATACAAACATAATTTCTGACAGCATTAAGTAGGTTAAATTAACAGTAAAGTGGCGACAAAAGTCAATGTCCTTTGGCTTCAAAAATTGATGTGATTGTCTGATTTTGTGTTTGTATATATCGTTTCTGAACGTTACAAGAACGAAGAGTCAAATATATTGCACACTTAACCAATTAATTACGTTAGATTGATAGACTCACGTAATCACATATATTGCTTTTCGTAAAAATCTAACGGAAATTCACATTTGAAACCATGGCAACCAATCAAACTACACAGTGTGTCCTTTATTTAGAAATAGTGTGAACAGCACGATGTGATTTAAATGTAGCATCAGTTCAGTCACACTCTCACTCCGACACACAATAATAGGCATTTGTTACTCAAATCTGCTCCGATGATATATGTTGTGTTTGTAATACTTTAGAAGCATGTTTTTTAAAATTTGAATGGCAGAAAACACTTCGAACATTCAACATTTGGGAATTCATTAATTTCAATCGAAATATAATTCAAATTAATTCATTTGAATCTTTGGTTTCCGAAAATATTTTAAATATCCAAATGGACAACTGTTAAAAGGACGACTCGTTCCAGCATTCAGGCCTACTGTTGCTGTCTAAGGAAAATATGAAATTTCCGCCGGCGATCATAGCTATAGCACCCGCGAAAAGAGACACTGCTGCAGATTTGGAACATCAAGGTTGAGAAATGACGGATGATAACGGTGTGCAGTTGTGTTGAACATGGCTAGCAGATGCAGTCGGGACGCATGAACTCCTATTGCAGTTTTCGCTGATGGCAACTTGGCCGGTCATGTCAATTGCAGATGACAACGTTTCCGCCATTTGCTTCTTTTGCTGGATCGATGTATCCCTAACATAAGAACTGATTCTGCCTTCGTTTCGATGACGGCTAACCCTCATGATATGTCTATTGTTAAAGCCCACGTCACTCAGAAGTGTGATCGATGTCGCCCCGAATACTATGATTGGTATAGCGTTGACTCAATGCTGCTGCTGTAGATATGTTTATTGCCATCATCTTTGACAAGTTGTTCTTGACGATGAGTTTGTCGAACCATACAGCATCCTCGGTGTTGAAGTTGTCACGAGGTCTTTGGAATAAAGCATCACAACTACGATTCACCTTTGGAAGGTACAGTTCGAAGGCAGGAACAGGACACTGAGGTGAATTGGGATTGGCATACATCACATCGCCTGATACACCATCGTCGTTGGACTGGTGATTTTTTTGTGACTTCACTATCAACTTGGATTACATACTTATTGCCGCAATCGTCCGTCTTTAGGGATCCTTTCAGTAATTACAGGGGGGGTGGGCCTAGGGAATTGGTTGAGGGTCACTTTTTCGAAAATTGTCCAAGGGGAGGGTAACTTTTTAAAACCTATCTTGGGGAGGGTCACTTTTAGTAGAAGATGATTTTACGGCCAAACCTTTGAATGTCCGTTTTATATTTCCCTGAACATGAAATCGCCTACGAAATACGTCAATTCTTTTAAATACATTCACATTATAGACAAGCTTCACAAGCAAAGAAGATGCAGTGGTATCCTACATTATACACCTCGAACAGTTAACAGGAAAGAGAAAAAATATATGGGAAAGACTCCCATGTATTATCATTTGATGTTTTGGGTGAAGCCTTATATCAGCCTCATCTTGCCTCCTTATAGTTGTGCCAAATATGGTGACCCTCTCGCAAATGCACGATCCTTCAAAAATGCTTGCATGATAAATTGCAACCCCCTCCCAAAATGCCAGTCCTCCCCTGTAATTTCTGTCCGTAACTTACATAACAATTAAACGTATTGCCATGTAAATCAGTGATTTTGTTTCTCAGGCTGAGTTTTCCTGGGGAGAATACTTCAGTGATTGGGGAGGGTCACGTTTTATAATGCCGGACAAGGGGGAGAGTCACATTTTAGACACAAGGATGGGGAAGGAGGGTCGCATTTTATAGTACAGGTGCGCACAGAATTCCCCGGCCCACCCCCTGTAATTACTGAAGGCTCCCGTATCTCAAATTTTTCTGCATGGAGATCACGCTGTCCCTCCCTTCCACGACGACAAAAATACAACATTATGTTGAACCATACCTTGTGCAGCAGTAGTCTTGCGTCCGAATTCGAGCGACCTAAGTATGTGGCTATCTTAGCAAGATCACCGGGGAGTATAGTTGGTTTTTGAACAGCGTTTCCTTTGCCCTGGCTCTTGGGTTACTTCCAAACAGCACCAAATATCTGTCGGCTGTTAGAAAAATCTTCGCCATCAACTATATAAAAGTTTCGGCGCATTGGCGGCTGACGAAAAAATCTCTGCCCTATTGCAAAGATTGTAGGAACGTTTTGGTATAGAGTTTGCCCTTCTGAGTCTTTACTTCCTCGTAAAATGTACACCTAGTGTCGTGGGTTGCTGCTGTGAACGTCTTGATCTCCCTGAGACTGTAAGTTTACTTCGAATTCAGGTAATTTCGGAAAACCGATTTTGCACCGTTTGTCGCAATTCTTGTGTGCTCACTGTCCATCTGAAGCACAATGTCGACCAGCTGAGCTGGTGTCAATCCAGGGTGTCGCTTTGTATATCAGCGCACGCGATGTACCAAGCGGGCTATATCAGTGCACGCGACAGGGCTTTATCACCAAAACTATGTGTTATCACTTTTTCTCCTGTGTCACGTGAGTGAGACTCAGCCAATCACAGCACCTTGATGATACGTGAGGTGTAATAATGCTTGATAAAACGCTTGTTTAACGATAAGAAATCCCTTTCTGAAGATCTGTTTTTAGAAATATTGCACGGCCTGTTAAATCAAAACTAGAAATGAGATGCTGTCATGACATCACTGATAGCTATGTAGAATGTCCGTTATGTGGAGAATGATCAAATCTAATTGGCTAATGCCAAATCCTGAACGAGAATACGCCTCATTGGAGCAAAATTCCTGGATTGAAAAAGAATAAAAACGACGTCCTTCCCGTGAGCGACTGAACAGAAACAACGCAATTTTACTTATAATCGTAACTCTGTACGCCACCAGCGGCGACAGCTTAAATCGTACGTCTTTAATATTCACCAGTAGCTGCGTATTGTTGCCCATGATTTTACACGAGTGGTGTATAACTACATTGCGGTTTTCAGAGATCTGAGCAGTTTAAAGACGCTAGTCACTTTACATCCACCTTTTTTATATTGAGAAATTTTGTATTGATATTGCGAAATCAGTCGTGGAATTATGATACATATACATTTACAGCCTGCATATGGACATACACAGCCTGAATCATAATTTTCAAGTAGCATCAGGGGTCATTTTCAGTCAGGAAACATCATCGTCATTATAGGAAACACAATAGACACTTATTTGACCATATTGTAACGTGGCGTAGTCGAGTGGTCGTTTGGCCAAAATCGTTCCATTACGTATATTGTTCATTTGCGATTGCTCATGTACAGGGTCGGTAATAACGCACACACAGGCGAGTGGTACGTCATGATTGGGTTAATTTATGTAATCGAAGGAAAAAACCAGATAACAAATCATTATGTGACAAAAAGTAAGACTAGCGCTGGAAGTGTTGACAATCGACAAAAATATTACTTCCATGAGGTTACACACTTTATCCTTATTAATATTATAAAAAGGATGTAGATATAGCGTCAACCTTGTAGCTGTTCTACGCATTCTATTACTGTATTGTAGTATTAAATGGAAGAAAAATATCTGGTCTTTAATAAGCGAATTTTTTGATTATCAAAGAGCACACAACGCGACGTTTTGATGTATTGATATATATTGATATCCTTTGTAGAGGCATGTAAAATTGCACACATGAATTACATATTTTTCGCTTTCGTAACTATAAACGTAACAAGTCATAAATTCGCCACTCTTGAATTCCCAACATTTTAAGAAAATTGCGGCAAAAGGTTCTACGACAATACGAGCTCACTTCGTGTAAATAAGTAAATACATTCTAACGGCTGTTCTAGAATAAAATAAAAAATCCCATTTCGAAATAAAATACATTACAATAGTCAAAAATAAGTCGCAAATTTGTAGTACATGTTCTTTAATTCTCCCAGGGTCATATGCTGAGTATCCAAAAATCACATATGACTAGCATAGCTTATGAACATACCCGGAAATCAGATAGTTAAAATTGAAAACGGGAAGTGGTTACTCGTACGCTGTCTAACATTCAAAATTTGAGTGAGCTGAAAACGAATCCAGGTAGCTGAGAACAGCATCATAGCAGTACTGGTATTGTGTCTGGAAGTGCAGAAGATGTCGAAAGGTTATAATCAAGGGAACATAATTACATGGCGATAGACAATAGAGAAGTATAAGGGATACAGTAACCGTATATCTAGAAGAATAGACGTATGTACATGCTATTTCACGTTTTATCCTTTAATTTTCCGATAGGTATTTACACTCAGACATAAATAAAAATAAAGGTAATCAGCGGAATCTATGGCTGGACCATTTAGCTGCTAGACAAAGACAGTAATATTCGAGCTGGGTTGTTGGGGGGCATTAGAGGACAATCATTTGATTCATGGTGACCTGGTCAATAGGTCAATTCGTGTCCTGACTTTAAGGGTTTACAAACACGACAGCGTTTATGCTGACACTCCCTTATCGATGAAAATTTCTCATACAGTAGAGATTATTTTTAAAAAGCTTTTGTTCTTGTTTGGCATTCTTGATGTTGTAATTCTTACTTCAGTGTATGTAAATTTTTATACTACTCTTTAAACATTATTTTTTTAGATTTTGGGTTCAACACTTCATGATTAAGCAGCTGACAGAATGAGATTAGTGCAAAAAATAAATGACAGGTTTCCCTTGTTCATGGTCAATATTTAAAAGTTCAGTGTCAAGTTTTGGCATACAAGCAACAGCAAATATTGCAGAATAGTGAGAAAACACTGGCTTTTGGTTTTTACGCGAACAAACATACTTAACACAAATGTGGATTAAACTGAAAAACAAACATACCAAAGTTTCCACCATGCCTGGTCGATTGTTTCTCAACGTTTTCACCGCTTGAAACACGTCGACCATCTGTTCAACTTTGATTTTCTCACAAACTGCGTAAATGGCGCAGAATACACCACTTCTCCCGATACCATTTCTAGAATTGTAACAGATTTATACGTGTTTTTGGAGGTGTGGAATTTTATTAAGAAAGCAACTCAGGGATAATGTTGGAAAAACATAAAATAAATCGCCTAAGTCTTCTTGAATTTCTTATGTCATGCTATTTGACTATTTTTGACTATTTTAAACATTCAAAAAAATTGTGCAGACAGAAAATCGAGAATTTGATTTCCTGACAAATACCGAATAAAAAAATTGAAAAAAGTTGGGCAATTTTGAATTCTAAACTAGATGTCTACATGAAATTGGGTTTGTTGTCCAAAGTTTGTGCGGAAACTACGTTTTTGACATAGGACGGATTTTTAAACTTTTCTAACGGGAAGAAACAAACGAAACACATCATTTTAAAGGTGCGTAATTCGTAGAGATAGAATATTCAGATAGTTAGAGACTGCTTCAATCAGAGCTAAGGTTTATCATTCATTCGCATGCCAAGCCACTATGTGTACAACTTGCTGACAGAGACATGTTGTTACATGTCGAAATAAGGGAAGATCAACGACATTAAATGGTATCCACAGATAATCAGCGAAACATATTTGACAGGCCCTGTCGGTTTCGGCGATAAGAACTTCCCATAAAAATCGGCCTGAGGCAGTCATCTCCTGTCTGACCCATAGATAATATTATTGTGATATTGCCCGACATTGATGAGAATGTTAATAGTTTGAATTTAGATTGAACGACAGAGAATGACATTGACTTAAAGAAAGTCTACACGTGATGCATCGTAAGACTGATCTCTTCTTATTTTTCGCACCTCTGAAGTAACCGTTTCCGGACTGAGTGAATGTATTGTCAACAACTGGCTATGTTATTAGCAATATATGACATTACGTGGAATCTGGACTTTCGTGCGCTATGTTGATAGATCGTATAATGGGAACTACCTCCTTTCTCTTTGATGTTGCCGACTAACTTTTAGTAAATTTTAGACGCATACCAAAGTCGTGAATAATATGTAGATTCTCACTCGATATAAATTGTGCATTTTAGTAAATTAGGCGGAAACGTTTGGGAGAACCTGCGGAGAACACCTTGAAACGGCATACGACCGTGACCTGACGACTATTGGTAGACTGCCCGAGTCATAGAAGTTATACCGTGTAACTTGTGTGTTGCCGTCTCTTCGACTCCAACGTTCTAACCTAGAGTGTACGTATCAAGATAGCTGCCCGCCACTCAACCAGACTACATGACATAATTGGTGTATAGCGTATAGGGATCGACTCAAGCCCGCGCCTTCTGCTGGACTCGACGTTTTGTTGCTAGCCCAAAATTATAGCCCTGTTCACAGGCAATTGTACTGTAAATTTTGGTAACGCTCCATACAGCATTCGCCAATTATAAGTGGAATTTCTTTTCACTGTTTACAATTACAAAGGCTATTGATCGCTTATCTTTGTGATGGCGGAAACGAAACTTCGTCGGCTTGGCCGAATACTGAGTATACTCCTCATGCCCTAGTTCACTCGCGATAACGCAGATCATATTTACAAAGTCGTGTTTACTTAGTGCAGGTAGGTGCTGCAATGAGCCTTCATGCGGGGAAGGGTTGAATCAGGGTTAGTCAGTTAAATAAGAGGTGTCGAAAAAAACATCGCAGGTTATAAAAGTTACAAAGTGTTTCATAAGTTTCAAAGTTGCCCTGCGAATCGTTCATATCATTGTTCAATATTGATGATCTCATTCAAGCTCACCGTGAGTTATATGTTTCCCATCACACATGTTAGCAAATGCCAACGTATAAGGTAATAAAGATGGCATTAACTTGCAATATTTCCAATATAAGCGATACTAGACCGGTATTTAATGCTGGTTTTATTGATGCCCCGAGGAAACCTCGGACATTTTATAATTAAGCACCAACATAATCTTCCAAATATCAAACAGCATACCTGCAGTGAACAGTCACTTGGGTTGTCTCCGGACTGCTGTCATCGAGTCATCAAGTAGGGTGCGAATCTATCATCTTAGAAGAAAAACAGTTTACTTCTGTAATTAGTGCTCATCAAACAGTTTGAAGGAAATTACAATTATAAAGATACATGGCATTCAGGAAACGACGTCACTGAGACTGGACTAATTTTACATTGCTAACAAGACGTATTCGATTTTTCTTGACATTCTGATGCGTTAAAAATGCATTAAGAATTCTGAATCGCCTTGCGCGTTTTCAAGTTGACGAATGAAAGCAAATACTACAACCATTAAGTTGTATATTCTAAATTCTAATATTCTATATAAACGCTCTGTGGTTGTTTGAATGTTGATGAATAGCGAGCAATCGTATTAGAGACACCTTAACTCGGTTATGGAAGCGAGATTGAATCCAACAATGAATAATTTTAGTGTAAATTTAGATATTTTAATTTCGTGTTCTTTTGTAACTTACTCGGTATAATGACCCTGTCTCTTTTCTTGTGGAAGTTTTCGTCACTGATTTCGCAATCTTCAGCCGATGGCATATGGCACACCTTGGATAAAGACTGTTTCCCAGGAGAAAGGAAAACAGTTAACTGGGTAATTGTAAAACTCATATGCACGGTATATACCTCAAGGAAGCATTGTTATATTTCAGAAGTGGCTATAAACGATATACACGTCTTGTCATAGTGAAAGTAATTTTCCAGGTTTGAAAAATCTAAAATCTCTCAACAAAACGAAATGAATAATATGACATTTTCATTATTCAATGTACAAGAAAGGGACATCTTTTTGTTTCTTCAAAACCACAGTTCAAGGCATTCGTGACTGTTATTTACTTAACGAATTCGTTACTGGACGTGTGTCGACGATTACAATAACAGGACAGTTCGTATTAAACTCGGCGTCCATCACAAGATGACGCTACAGCTTCATCGATAAATGCTACCATCCCTTACCTCAAATTCGTTTTCGATGCCAGACTTTCCGCTTCCGTCATCAGCCTTGAGTTTCTGAAGTCTTATCCTCAAATCGGCTGCCGATATTTGTATATCTCCACACACGGTAGCCTCCAAGACAGCTGTGTAGATGAACTCATATTGTTCCTTTTAAGTAAAAATAAAAAACCGTGGTAACAGTTTGTCTCAGACATGAGAGAATCAGAAATTCTTTGTTTCAAAAGTCAAATGAAAATATGACTGTTAAGAATAACATCAAACTTCGAACATATATAGATAACGAAATCAAGTTACCTTTAACTTTTGATACTATTATATTTTAGAAAATAATTATAGTTGAATACAATTCGCATCAGTAAAGTTTTCACATGTCGCACAGGTCAGGGAGAACTTAATTACCATAAAGAGACACGACCGAATTGGTCGTGATTTATCTTTGTTTTGCAGAAGTCCACATAAGAGCAAAAATAGCAATCTGTCAAAACCAGCTGCTGATAATCAACGACCTAACTTGTGAACAACCATCATGTTTTAGAGTGTGAATAGTCAGCTGAGTACAGATCCTTAAATTTGATTGGTTATACAAAAAACATCATGCCGTTCAACAATACTGACCTCCGAACTGACAGAGTTTGTGATGCCTGATTGCGTAGTCCGCATAAAGAATTTAAAACTACAATTAACTGGAACATAGCGTACCCATTTTTAGATGCGATTTCTGATGATATTGACAATATTGAATATTAAAGAACTAAAGTCACCGGAACTTGAACGAAGTGCATTCTGTCGTGTCTTGCCCTTTTAACGAAATTGAATACATCTACCTGTCCCTCCGCTTCAGCCATCTCCAGCATTGAATCAATCGTTATGAAAGTTCCAGTGCGTCCAACTCCAGCACTTTTATATCAACCAATGAAACTTAGTTAAATCGAAATATGTTTAGCCCTTTATAGCGTAGTAAATTCTCATGAATGGATCATCGTAATAAAGCTATTTGCATCTATTTTCGCCAGACATATTTGCAGTCCTAATGGAAAAATTCACATTGTTATCAAAGTGCAGAGTTCTAGCATATTCTAGATATTGGTAAAAGGTGGTAAATTGATGAATACGTATCTGGCAATAACCAATTATCATTCATCACAAAACGATAATAATCAAACACTCCAAAGGGATCAGTCGTCTGTCTCGGGGATTAACAATGACACGAAAACGTCTGTTGGTTCCCATGACGTACTGATCATATACCATCACACTTCAAAATTATTTTGATACTGGTGTTATTATGATATTCTTTGGTGTTACACTGAATTTTCAAATTCGTGCAGGACTTCTTGTCATAGCTTTGCGCACCTGCCCAATAAATTTTATGCTGTTCTCGAACAAGAGAAAATTAATATTCTGTTTTAAAGGTCAGTATACACACATGTAAAACGCTGTAGGCAAAAGTACAATGTCAGGCTTAAATCGTTCAACTGACCTATAATGCACGATGATAGGGCCGGCATTCGGTGGGGTGTAATATTTGAACCGTTGTAAGAATGCTAACACACTATGGATACTGAGGCACTCCCATGTCTGGCCAAACAGTAAAATGGAAATGTTTGACTTCTTGAGCCCTGGCGTCGCCTTTCTTTGTCAACAAAGAATCAAAACACACCGGTTAATTAGATCAGGCAGCACTTTACAAGCAGGTTTTTGGTCAATGACTGTACTGTTTTCTACCCATTTTTAGACTCGAAACAACATGACATATCACTTGCTTCTCTTGGAGAAAAAAGTAAAAATAAAATACAGAAGATTTGCTACCTTCTTGACGAAGAAGGTCCTGATGACTGAGTCAGCGAAGAGTTCTTCATCCATATTTTCCACACTGATTTTGCCATAATAGATTTCCCCCTCGCCAATATCTGGCCAATACTTAGCACACTTTTCCTAAAACGAACATTACATGTCATTATTTACTATAGGTTGTATTCTAAGCGCCCTAGCTCTGCTACAACATCATGTAGAAATGCTAAGCACTCGGTTTGTCAAGACGGTTTATAAAGTTATTCGTGTTGTTACATAGACATGTTGACATGTTTGTACTGACTTCAACATTAATTCACCTCAAATAATGAGAATTAATTGTTTCAATGTGCTTCAGAGGAAACCTGGTATGGGAAAATTAGTTGATAAAGGGGACACAAACACTTTTCATAGTCGTCAAGAGGTTCTTGTTACTGGTGCTACGAACACCACCACCCTGTTTAAACAAAACACAGCACTCTTTGGTCCAGCATGATACTAACAACACAAGTGGTTACATGTTTATTTTAGCGCTCAAAGCATCAGTTTTCAGTGTTTCTGTGATATAAATCTAGAACCCATTATTAATTTACCAACTGCTATTGACCGTTCCTGTAATGGTGTAAGTCTCGCCTTGCAGATTTGTATGCTTACATGAGCAATATAGTGTATTTAAGTCTACTTTAGAATTTTTATATCATGATATGTTATTGTGCCGTTGCCTCCAATGTTGTGTGTGCAAACCACTCTTTCATCAGGTTTCAAGGTCGTGAATGTTGCAACCAAAATATGCAAAATTAATAGCACAACATTTCATGGCAACAGTCTTGTTCATTTCTTCTGTAACAACAAAAGTGAGTATTCTCTACCTTGTTGTTCTCCTTTAAATTGTCTATATGTATGTCAAAATGATACCATTCTCGTTTTCTGTTTGTTTGATAGTTTAGAAGTTGTCACTATGTTATTTGAATAGTGATCAATAAATATTACATTTTATCCTAGATAACAAAATATTCAGTGTACTGTTTCTTGTATTGGAATTGTTGCCCAAACGAATGTTGAGTTAGTTAGTTAGTTAGTTAAGTTTATTATAGTGACATGAGATATAATGGTTCCAAAAGAATACAGTTCAGCATAAGGTTAACATCTCCCAGCCCAATGGGCTTATATGTCACTTTTAAGACAATTCAAAATATAGGTCACGAGGGCATTGTAAGCGGAAAACAATACGCTTTCAAACATTCACATATAAACGCTCTTTTCTCCTTGTAAATGCATGTTCAATAAACTTTGATATTCCCCTAACGTTTCTAGACATCAAAAATTTACATTTCTCAGTATCTGATGTCAAAGTTTGATAATCAGTATTTAAATTTAATACATTTCCCTCAAATCGTCATATAGATTACAATGGAAAAGAAAGTGCGTCTCATTTTCTACAGCATTTTGATTACAGAAAATACAGATTCTATTGTCAACAGCTTCTCCCCTATATCTTCCAGTTTCTATTCGTAAAGGCAAAACACCGGTTCTAAATTGAGCCAATAAGATCGCTGTCTACGAGAGAGACACATCGATACATAGCATTCTACATTATAATCAGTTTTAAAGAGCACATATGTTCTTAGTTTTGGTTTTCGGTTTACACTTTCACACCAAGCAGTTGAATGTTCAAGTCGCAAACGACTTGAGGCAAGACTTAAGTTTACATGAAGTAGTCCATCTGTATCAAAATTCAGGTCATCAAAAATATGACATACATCAGAAGACCAATTGGACTGCTGAAGAGCATAGTCCCAGAGAAATATTTTCTTTGTTAATCTGTTTCCATCAAGGTTAACAAGATGATTCCAATATCTGAGTATCCAAGTGTATCTTCGCACCTGACATGAATTCCAACCTGTGTCACCAGATACAGCATCAATAGGTGTAAATCTATGAACTCCTAAAAAGAACCGTAAAGCATGATTTTGAACCGAGTCACACTTTGGATGTTTACCGTAACCCCAAATAGCTGAACCATAGTCCAGTATTGGGGCTACACATGAATTGTAAAGCTTTGTATATGTGCTAAAACCCATATTTTTAAGAATTTTGAACTTTGAAATAATAAACCCAAGTGCTCTTTTGGCTGACTCAGCCAGATAAGATGATGTAACAGAGAAGTCTAAAAATTCATTGAGTACAATACCTAGGTACTTGTAGTTATCAGTATAATTCACAATATTTTCACCTATATGAAATTGAACATCACTCCTGTTATAACCTGGTTTTCGAAAGTGAATCACCTTTGATTTGAAGTTATTAATAACAAGTCTCCATTTTGAGCACCAGACATTTACATGATCTAACATGCACTGCATATCAGTTTCATTGTCGGAAATTATAACAACATCGTCCGCATACAAAAGAATAGATACATTGTAATTATCGACCATAATACCTTTCTGGAACGATTTTAACTCTACAGCTAGATCATTTATAAAAAGGGCAAATAAGGATGGTGATAAGTTATCGCCTTGACGAACTCCACATATTGTGTCAAACCATTCAGTATACAAATCATTGACCTTTACACATGCCTCTGTATTACTATACATGGCACTTATACCTTTATACATTTGCCATCAATGCCATTTAGTAACAGTTTGTATAAAAGAGCATTCCTATCCACATAATCAAAGGCTTTCTGGAAATCAATAAATGTAGCAAAAGTTGACAAACCATGAACAAGCCTATTTCTAAGAATTGAAGATAAAACAAATATATGATCCTGACATGACCTATTTTGACGAAAGCCATTTTGTTCATCTACTAGAATATTACCCTCATCGAAATACTGTAAAATCCTACCATTCAACAATGAGCTATATAGTTTGGATACAGTTGATTGAAGACTTATACCTCTGTAATTCAAGGGGATCCGTGTGTCTTTTGTACCTGATTTTGGAATAGGAGACACAATCGATTTTTTCCAAACATTGGGATTTTACCCGAATCAAAACACAACTGAAATAGGTGGTGAAGCACTGAAATTGCATTGTCATTCTTCAAAACCTCATATGGAATTTTATCTAAACCAACAGCTTTGCCTGATTTTGCTTTTAGGACAACTTTTCTAACCTCTTCAATTGTGAAATTCCGATTTAAGAATGCATTACACTGATACAACGGATCTTCAAAATTCCTTTCCAAGAAGGTTTTATGAAAAATCATCCTATCATAGAAAGCAGAGTCAAAATTTACATTCTCTGAATTACGATACAATGCAGAAAATTCACGATGCCAAGTATTAAGCACATCGGTATCGCTACAAATAATATTACCAGTGTCATCGTAAACTTCCATTGAATCGATTTGTTGTTAATAGCCCCAAGCCTTTTCAAATTGTCCCAAACCGACGTGGATTTTCTATGCAACTGGATTCAATATCATTTATAATATTCTTTTTGTACATCCTTTCAGAATGGCGTAATTTCTTATCAAAAATTAACCTGGCGTGTTTGAATATTGAATGCAACTCACGTTTCCTGCCACCCCGTCCCTGAACCGAACAAATCTTTCTCTTTTTCTTTCATATCTTTCCACAAATTAGTAAGCTCATTATTCCAGTTGAGTACTTACTTGTCGACATAGTTGCATTGAAAATTGGGCTACTTAATTGTCCATGTCCAACATCATTATCAATAGACAGGGAAATTTCATACTCAGTCTGTTCAGTGCAGGGATGTAGCCCATCAATAATTGTGCTTGTCTTGTCTGGGTCTGCTCGTTCCGTCTCATAGGCTGAAGACGTTTCACTCACTCGATAATGTACCGTGTACGACGTCAGAGCGTCACATCGAAGAATCTCTGGTTCTAAGTCGGCTTCATTTATCTGGTATTATGATTTTAACAAGTAACGAGTTAGCCAAGTGATATGACATACCTGTCTATTGATAATCGTCACAAGGATGAATAATACACGGCCTGTTTCCCAGGAAGCGAGCATGAAGTATGTGAATTGTTGAATCATGGTAAAATAACGGTAGCCGAATACAATGGAGGAACGTAATATTTGTATGTCGAATATATTTATAAGCCAAAGATTATTACTAGCTTACGTAAATTTTCCAACCGGTGAATCTTAGAAAAAACCCCAATCGATTAGCAGTAAGTTAGTCAGTCAGTAAATTAATCAAAAGTCAATCGACTGGTCGGCCTGTCAATCGCCTAATCAATTCCATTGTGTTCACGAATAATTCCCTTAGAATCATGTAGTCTCGAAGAAGTAGAAAATAAAAATAATTGCAAAGACACAAAAAGTGCAGTATTGACAGCTGGCATAAATCGTGCTTTGAAACGGAAAAATGATAAAGGAGTACCTAGTTACCTTCCATGAAACTGAAATTTCTGTCTCGCTGAGAGTGTTAGCCTCTTCTATGCTTGGTTGTCCCAGCGGAACTGGAATAATTATAAGGAATAATGTTAGTTTCGATACATTTAACTTAGTTATTACGTAAAACTAATTTCAATATACATTTCAATGATCTGCACGTACAAATTAAAGGCACAAAAACGACAATGTCAAGTTTGGACGAGATAAGTGTATAGAAAGGTCAGCTCGTGACATGTATATATGGGTTTAAATTGATAACATAAACTTGTAAAATTTCCGGAAAAAGCGTTCATTTATAGAAGTGTCACATTAAAAGTAGAATTATGGATCTCACAACAAACCAATAGTGAAGTCCTTGATAGTAAAGTGTCTTGTACGGCTTGAAGATGGTTAACTTTCTTACCATCACAAAGTGTTTGGTTTGTGACTTCCGCACTTAGGTTACCCCCGCCACCCACACCTGGTCTGTATGTCATCACAGCGAATGTGTAACTTGTGTAGGGTGTCAGCGCTGTGACAAGTAGGGACGCTTGGTCTTCAGTTGTACCGTATGAAGTGAAGTTATTTTCGCCAGTCATTTTGTACCAGACCTCATACATTTCTATTGGCTCATCTCCAACATCAACAGAACTATCCCAGGCATCCCAATGAACCGTCATTTGAGTCTTGTTTATATCAGTTAACCAAGGGATACTCGTCAATACAGGTTGGACTTGAAATAGATGTTTGTATAGAAAAATAAAGAGAAAGTTTATTTACAATCACTCAGTTCGTCATGGTGTGATTTTGTGGTCGAATTTCAAAATAAACTGAAGCGATATTACTCAACCCTCTTTTCATTTTGTTTTCATGGAACAATTTGCGGATATCGACGAATAGCTTTTACTAAACGTTTAGAACGATTTTTTGTTCAAAGTATACGATAAATAAGCTCATGGTTTTGAATGAACATTATCAGTCAAAGTTGTATTGTACGGTTTTATCGACAACAAACCAAACACCTTGTACAAGTCAAGGAAAGTTCATTTGAAGGTAAGTAGAAAATTAAGATTTTTAAAATGAAAGTACTCGAAAATTAAGATTTTTATTAAAACACATGTGACCTTTCATTACCGTATGGGTCATACAATGTCGAATGATTCAGTGACTATGTATTTGTTCTGACGAATGCGGGCATGGCGACAATAAACAAACAGAAATCTTACAATAAGCGTCAGCTGTAATGTCCTTTTCATCATCACCAGGAGTAGATATACATTTCACGGTTTCACCTTTTTCAACAACTACGCTGTCAAAGGCGTTCGAAAATTCGTAGTCTGGATGATCCCCGCTTGTGACGACACCTTGATAAGACCTGGACTTAGTTGTTACTGTTGCGTTTATGTCTGCTTTGTTGGCTATGACAGAGCATACAAATGTAGTTGGCTGACCAGAATTTTCCGTGTTGTTTTGAGTGAATTGATAAATAACGGGACTATGGGCTGTAAAGAAAAGTCGAACACTAACATGATTTATGAGGAAAGAACATATAGAAATTATGCTGGAGAGAAATAATTTTAAAGCATTTACAACGTGAACCATAAAGTTTCGAAATTGTAATAAGCAAGCTTGGCAATAATTTTTTTCTATCAGATAACTACAAACTGAAGTGATCGTGATGCACAGATGAGTTTATTTTCCAGGTAACTGATTTTGTGTATCGACGGAAAACGAATGAAATGCAAATTTTTTAAAAAAAGTATAAAATTAAAGATAATCAATCTATCTTGAGAAAACATCAAACTCTTGAAGCAATATACGATGATTTGTATTGTTTAAATTTGCATATGTAAAGAAGTGCAAGTTACTAGGGGCCTATGTGGATTATTGGTAGCTAGAATTTTAATTCCTAAAGTATTTGTTCTGAAAATACCTGCAAAAGATGTAAGCAATTTGATCGGTGGTCAAACACTCAAAATCGTTATGACATGGTGATCAGGGAAAAGCTAAACATTTGCGTTTACACTTTACAAACTGGGCGCGGGCCTCTTTTTAGTTTCGTTCGAATTCTTTTTATTCTTCACTTCCTGTTTTCTCAGTCTAATTCCTAAAAAAAGGGTGATCTTCAATGGCGTTTATTCTGGTTCTTTATGTCTACGGTGCTTAAGACGACCTTTCACACATATTTTTAGGATGCACTCGTCTTCCTCCATTGTTCATTCTCTTTAGCAAACCCTGTCATCGTTTCCAGGTCACAGGCATTGTTACAATCATCCGCCTTCAATGCCTTACAAGCTTTGTCAACAATGAAATTTAAATTACTTATACTTTCAGATTTGAAAACTTGTCAATATGGATTATTGGTAGCTAGGATTTCAATCCGTATAGTATTTGCTCTGAAAATACCCGCAAAAGATGTGAGATGAGATCGGTGGTCGAACACTCAAAATCGTTATGACATAGAGATCAGGAAAAAGCTGAACATTTGCGTTTACACTTTACAAATTCAAATTATGAACAATCGACTCCTTTTTATCTTTTGAAACTTAGCATAAACAGCACGTTTAAAAGAATGAACACATTACTTCAATTATTTCAATATCATTTACTAATATATTTCTTTGAACAGCCTCTGAATTTTGAATGGAAAATAGGCTTCAACTGAAAGAGTTGGGATAAATTCAAACGAAAATAAGTATATTTCACTTTTTGATGTATTCATGACAAATCAAATAAGAATACTCTACATTTAAAATCTAAAATGTTTGTCGCCATGTGATTACAAAAAAGCTGAAAATAGAAGACGAACGTAATGGTGTATATCAAGAATGTAAAACGCGTTTTTGTATATGTCTATACATGTACGCATATCCTACCCTAAGGCTAGATAGGTTCATGTCAATTAAAAATTAAACACGACAAGTGGAGGACACTCGGTACTGTGTGCTAGATTGATATTCTTCATCTAAATGTTAGTGATATATGTACTGAAGGTATTCAAAGCTTACAAGGGCGTTATGATTTGAGAGTGTGTAATTCATACTTCCCCTGTACTGTACCAATAAACAAAAACATCATTGCCTCAAGCAGACATGTGGGAACATAGTAATACTCGGGTAAATAAAATGCATTTGAGCAGTTTCGGTATCCTGTGAATGCTCATTGTTTTCCCTTACAATTTTCTTTACTATGTTTGGTTGTCACTGTGCAGTGTGCACACTCTTTTTGATGAAGGTTGAATCAGTTAATTAATCATGTTTAATTAGTACTGATGTAATGCAGATTTTTTCAAAGAGAAATTCTGAAGTCCTACTCTTGGATCAAAGTTCATAAATATTGTTATGTCATCACTTCCTTATCAGAACAGCTCACGTGACAATACACCATATACACTATTAGAACTTCGTGTTTCTTGGATAGAAGTGTCAAATGTTGTTTTTCATTTCAAGTTACTCACACGCACTTTTGTAAATTACCGCGATCAAATTAAGTTCTTTCTAAATACTAATCATATATTTCCTCTCTGGGGAGTGGTATATAACTATATGTCAATGGTTAGAACGTTATTGATGTTCGTTTATGTCCGACTCAAGTGATTTATGTTCGGGTGTTTATTGGTTGTCACGTACATTTTTGCCGCTTTTACAAAATAAACATTAAATTGTGATACCTTAAAATATGTACATTTAAGGGACATTACTCGCAATGAGCAAAACCACAAAGTAAGCCAGAGAAGTATATACCTGTATGCGAGGTCTGCAGTTGTCCACAAAACTCTCCTTCCCCGGTTTCTGACCATTTGAGAATACAAAGAGAACGATCGTAAGCTTCACCTACCTCCAAAAGTCATGAGGATGAAATTTCCGAGCAGTACTAATATGGCAGAAATCTCTGCTTCAGAAGTCACCGTCACCATTCTGTAACAGTGTAAACGAGCTTGGCGAGCGCTATGTGCACTTGTCGTGGTTTCAATCGAAAAATGTGACAAGATAAGCATGGAAAAACATCGGTATTCCGATATACGTACCTGGCAGCTTTGTGATTGGCCGTTAACAAGAGCAACAGTTACTGCTGCTGAACTTGTGACCTTTACCAGGCAACGTTCGCACGGTGTATTAACTGTAACACTAGGGCTAAGCCAAAACGCTAGAAAAGTTATGTAATTTCAGTAAAGTGACAGTTCTGAAGATACTCCTCTTCGTCACAGGCTCGCTGGCTTGCGTCTTGCGGAGACCGACCGACTATCGACTGCTCAGCGCGCTGTAGCGTACTTTGTGTCACGGCCAGTGACATTGACACAGACGGCTGCCAACGTGCAGTGCTCGCACTGCTGACGCTGGCGAAGGGAGTGATATGTTTTAGCAAAACCGTTAATATGTCTACGCTTTTTAATACATTTCTTTTTATTTTGCAGTTAATTGATTTTAATCAATTTTAAAAGAGAATTAAATAATTTGCAGTAAAATCTATTGAAGCTTGGCCGTGACGTGAGATGACGCAATCAAAAGATTCAATGGATAACGCATGCATATCAGTGAGCCGCCTGCGTCCACCTATGACGGCCCACTGCGCGAGCTAATAGGTTAGAATAGCTTTCACCACATGATAACTGATAAGTTTGCGGTCATAACTTTTCCCTTTTTACAACCAGTTCGTAAGCTTTTTTGGGGGTGATTTTGAAGGGCAATGAATAGTTAGTTATTGCCTTTGGTGAAACAAAAGACATATCTTGTTCTGACGTTGTTGGCAAATGACCAACAAAAATATACATATATTAATGAACTCGAGTTGAGCCTTTGTAGTCATTAACATTCGCACTGATTTAAGCCAGTAATAGTTCTTCTTTAAGCACAGCAATTAAATAAAAAAGACAAAAAGCATACATCGAATCAATGATCTGATATGACGCATCAACATGTTTCCCCGGTTTTACTTAGGTACACCAGTGAATCATCTTAATGGCACATGCCTAGTGTAGTGAAAATGATCAACATCAGCATGTGGTTGCTAATAATAGTAGTATGCAAGCATTTTGCTAATGAAAAAAAGGAAACTCCTTATCGTACCAATCGCACAATGTTCTTCTTTTAGGCCAAATTAAAATATTTTGTATTCCTTCGTGTTACGCTATCGAAGGGACCGTCATATATCATGTTCATACCCGATTGCGTGACCTAGCCCTACTTGATTATGAAGGCTTTTTATACAAAACGGCATGCCTTCTTGTAGAATTACATGTAAGCCAGTGTATCTCACGAAACAAATTCTTGTGTCAGCAGTTCGGTCAACGTATCAAATACATTTCAAAGCTTCAAACTTTTGTATCCAGTAAAATATTAGACAACTTTTATAAATATGTAAAGGTTGAAATTTATATTGAATAACCTTGTAATAACTTATTGTGCTTTGGCTTAAAGAGTTAAGTGTTTAACATTTTTGTTCGTACGTATCGTTTCTGAGTCAAATTTATTGCACGCTTAGCCTATTGGTTACGGTAGATAGATAGACTCACAACATTACATATGTTTTCCCGTAAAATTGGATATTCACTTTCGATTGAACCATGGCAGTAGTAAGGAATATTTCCTTTCCATGATTAAAAATAGAATTTTACACCCATTTTATTCATTTATCTAAATGGGCGAAAGGAAAAATTAACCATCCATGTAACTAAAGTATGACCCTGACCTATATACGAACTCACGCACGCGCAACAGGGGTTTGACGCAGCAGTGCATTGTCCTGAACTAAGCGGGGAAATTCCCTGCTGAGTCAGATCCTGGACTTGCGCAATACAGTAGCTATGACTCACTGGGTATTAGAACGGACCACTAGTGCTGGGACATGTAGAAACTTGTTCTGTCTGACCTAAATACACAACATGTTTATACATGTACGGGAAATTCCGTGTGAGTCATCACCATCAAACTAGCCTATATAAAGGACCCCGTTGTCAGTCCGGCCGGCCGTCGCGGAGTCTAGCTGATGTTGAACTCGGAGTTCCTATCGGTGCGAACTTGTTCACCCGATAGATAAAATTTTAGTAATTTCCTCTGAACTTAAAATATGTCGGAAGACCATTACTTCAAACAAAATGAGACGTTTCATATGAATGGTACTGATATCTAAAGTGTTCACTCTTTTATCTCTACGTACAAATGTAGTTCCTAAGTCGTTCTCTATTCTATTCCCACCAACAAAACATTCAATACTCATTTCCCCTCCCCGATCTTTATCAATACTTATGATAATATCACAAGTTGTTCTGTTATCTGTTTTCATAGCATAATATCCAACCAATCGTCAAATTCATCTCCAGTAGCTAACTTTACACATCTAATGAGAACTGTACCATGTTGAAGTATTTTCATATTATCAGTCATCTGTTGATTTACAGTCTGTAAAGTGAGAACAGCTGCCTCATCACCGACACTTTTCAGACCCAGTTTCTTTAAAGTTGTGTCCCAAAATAATCTAACTGGAACTCCGCTAGCTGTATACGAGCAATAATTCTCCCCTCGTTTATCCACCTTCTTAGTGTATTATCTGCCTTCATTATTGTATTAAGAGGACTAATTTAAGGTGAATCGGTATACCAAGAAGTGCAATGTATGGATTTGTAGGAGTAAGCCAACTACGAAAATCTAACAATTTATATTTGTTTACATTGCTATCAAAATAAATCACATTCGGAGTTCCTGGTGGTTCAGCACACCTCCTGCAATTTCACTATCCAATATATCTAAGATGTTACGCGGCACATTATAAGGCATGAATTTCTGACTAGCGAATCCCATGTCAGAGCAAAAGAGTAGAATCATTCGAAGCCTTTGTGGCGTCAATTACAGTTTCATCAATGTCTTTAAGTTCGGAAAATTCTACAGCATGTTCGTGGGGTGGCGCCGCGGCATTGGCTAAAACGAAATTTTTCGCGGTCTTTATAACGAAGGACGTAATCCTTATTATGATTAGCAGCCATCTTAGTATTATTGTTAACTTTAACATCACTCAGATCTTCAAGCTCAAGATTTTGCATACGAATTGTACCTAGACCGAAGCCACTTGGATCAGACATACTCCGTAGGGACCTATATACAGTGAAAATTAAAATAATACCTTGTAATATACAACTACAATCATGGCTTCAGCTATAGGAATGACAGTTCTCGGTGCTGTATTAAATGCAACGGCATTCACAGGAGGAAATATTATCGGACAAAAGCTTTCTGGTAATGGTGATGCTCTTATTGAAGAGAAAGTCCGACATGATAAAGCATTAGAAAAATTTGAACATGATCGCAACGTCTGGTCAGAAAAAAGATTACTACAGGCTGACTGGGAAAGAGAAAATCAGGCAAAGGACGCACATGCTGCGGCAGAATTAAGAGATACAGATGCAGAAATCCTGGAAGAAGCAGAAGCGGTGCAAAGCCGTTCCGAAGGGGCAGTTCAATTCTCAGATTATTATCAACCCAGTCCTGAGCAAAAGAAATATGAGATGATCTATATTGCTGGAGGATTGGTCGTGGGATGGTTTATCTTCCGATAGGGTTACACCGGTAGGGGGCTCCTTCGGAACGCTTCGGACTACTACAGCATATTCAATACAAAAGCTAATTGGCCAGTTATTGAAATCGATCATGTTCCCATCCTGATCTGTTATCCAGATACGCATTGAATTCATGTAATCTCCCCCTTTTCTCAATGGCATAGAATTGCTCCGTTTTTAAAATCGTAAGTAACCTTTTCACTTATTTCTCTCGTATCCCGGATGGGAAGTATTTGTAAACAGTTCGATACTTTCCCTGTATGTATCCTCCGGAGGCACCCGAACCAAATGAAACATAATTTCCAGTAACATCGACTACATCTGAATGAACTATATATTTAGTGACTGTTAAGAAATCCACTTTCTTCGGACTCATAGTACTTTTTATAACTGGGTTGTCCTCTGGGCTTATCTGAAAAGCCAACGACGTTGGCGAAGCTACCTGTGGCATTGAAATAGACTTTAATATCTTTAGCCAAAGTTAGATAAACATGGTTTGTCGGCAGATGTTTTTCAAAATTAATTTTTTGCTTCAACCCGATTGCTTTGTTTAACGTATCGATATTGTAGTTACCTGGACGTATTGATTTAGTCTTCTTCGGTTGGTCACCTTCTTGATATTTTATTACATTATTCGTCGATGTTATGTTATGCCATGAATTATATAGTCCGCACTCTAGCAGTCTTATCTTCGTAAACTGTGTCGTGTCAATACAAGGGTAAAAATTAACAGTAACAGGTTCACCTGTTTTGCTTTCAATCCAAATGATCATCGTTGTGCGTTGTATGTATATATTACTAAGTATAAATGTTCGATGAATATTATTCCGAAGGTGACCATTACGAAGTATAAGGTTCTGCAGGAATAATATTTTTCTGTTCAAGGAGATCTTTGGTTGCAACCGCGGCAGCAGTCGCACCACCTAATTTTGCCAATCGAGTTAAATTTGGTCGACTTGGATCGCCAACCTCTATTTTCAGAAATTTGCTGGAGATCATAAGATATCCCATCGCAAGTCCTGCGATTACAATACCATCGTACATTGTGTTTACAACTGTTTTAATATCCATGATTGCTGACTAGTATATAAAATAAAAAATAAAAAATAAAAAATATGGGGAGTTAATCCATCTCATACAATGTAGAGGAGCTGGGTCCTCCCTCCCCCTCCCCCTCCCCTCTCGGAACTGTTCCGGATGGAGCTGCTACGTGCTCTGTTTTTTCGCTTTCTGTGGAGGATCTTTCCGGGGAGACAGGGGGTATGCCGAGCACGCCCCCAATATAGCCCTAATGCAGTCAATGAAACTCCCACAATTCTAAAACAAGATAACATTTATTATACCAGCGTGAATTATTATCACACTGTTCTTTCATTGTAGGCGGTAGGTCTGCTACCGCATCATTCCCCTCCCCCCCTCTCCCCCCTCCATTGCTTTTAGTTTCTTCTCCCTGTTTTGCCTGTTCCATTCCGCTAATTCTTGCCCGCAGCAACTCTCCCTGGATGCTTCGTCGGTAACGTCATTTCTCTATGTTGCGCTGTGTCGGAGGTGTCGGTGTTGGTGTTAGGATCGTCCCTGACGGATCCTCTGGCGGAGCCGTTTGCTGAGTCGGCGAAGTTGAATCCATTTATTTCGGGTACTATATTAAACCCAATTTTTTTAAAATTTAAATGTTTACCCGTAATTAAACCGGTGGAAATTAGAGCAATCAGGGGCCCCCATGTGTAAGCTATACGTCCTGATAATCGTTTTATTTCACTATTTAGAATAAAATCCTTTTTAAGATCAGTGGCATAGTTATCTCGATCATCGATTGGAACTACCTGACTTATTGCACGGGCTCCTAGATCTATGAAACTTTGAGTGATGGTATCACTTATAAGAGAACTGTATTTCGCTTCGTACACTTTTGAAGGCTCGTTTATGAATTCATCTTTCCACGTTTCCACTTCTCTAACTGTAATCTCCTTACCAAAAAATAACTTACTTTGACCACTTGCGATGACACAGAGTATTTTTTCACGTTTTGTCTCTATTATGGATGATTGATTGGTCCGAAGGCGACCGAAGGTGCCGAAGCCCCTTCGGAATGCGCTGCATATTTGCCGCTGCTGATGACTTTATTAAATTCTCCATTGTTTGCAGTATGTTATCTATTCTTAGTAAAAAATAAAAAATTCGTTTAAACCTGAATCCGAAATAAA
This sequence comes from Ptychodera flava, assembly GCF_041260155.1. Classification (NCBI taxonomy): domain Eukaryota; kingdom Metazoa; phylum Hemichordata; class Enteropneusta; family Ptychoderidae; genus Ptychodera; species Ptychodera flava. Next base: position 32,337,504 of record NC_091935.1, read on the forward strand.
GTATTAACATAGTCTGGAATGTTAGTACCCCTAACAGAACCGTACCGATAGGGATTCCGACAGGGATTCCGGGAAAATTCTCCTCCATTTAAATCTATCTGTATATAGAAACACGAATAATGAGTACAGACTATTCCCAGTTGCTTTTCAATTGAATAAGACGAGCGTACCGACAGTACAGCATGCTGATATTCCTTCCAAACCGAATGGAGGAATAAAACCTATTCTCATGGACTTAGAAATATATGTAACGCCGACAGATAAATTTACTTTTCATCCTCGGGATATGTTTAAAGATAACGTAATCACTCATCGATCAGCGAAAGAAAGTAATGTCTGGCTGGGCGGTCCAAACATGAATACTGGGACCAGCAATTAAATTTCGCCGTATGGTGCAGCACTACTGGTTGTGGTATATCATTCGCCCATCTCTTCGATAAGAAATTTCCGCCCCAAATACGATCATTCTGCCGTTTCCATGTATACTTTACAATACGTCGTATCCTTCACGAAATGGGCGTTGCACTTCCAGACGATACCCCCACCTTCAAATCGGGCGACAATCCGTACAATCTCGTCCAATATGAACTTCTATGTACAGAATTTGGAAATATAAGTCCAACGAAGTCCGACTTTCGTTATCGAAAAGTCAAAATAAAGGTCTTGGTTATGGATATGAATATTACACTAATCGTGGGCCTGTTCGACAGCCAAAAGCGATATACAACGGTCGGGACTTTTTCTCTCCTCCGACGGAGGCGTTTTCTATACACATACCATTTTTGGAAAGAAAAAACATGTACTGTCCGACAAAGAACGACCGCACTACTATTTCTTCCGAAATGATGGATCGGAGGGACAATATAATAGTTTCATCCTCTGACAGGAGACTCCGGACTAACAAAGGCCGGTCTCGCTCGCCTCAATGAAAGCCTTGAAGCCTACGTATATTGCATACTCGGCGCACAAGCAAATATTCGTAGTACCATAGTGGGTGATACTGGCAGTGCAGAGCAAGTCCGAAAAGAATTCGGTGTTCTCCCTCGAAGATGAAATTCGTAATACCGACAAGTAATTAGTTATAGGCGATATCAAGACACAATAATGAATACTGGCGTCAAACTTGATATGGCAGTCTCACCCAATTTACTTCTCTTACCGTCTGAGATGGTCATTCTTTCGGGCCCGGCAATCTCGGGTTATAATAATGAATTGCAATACGCTACAGAATCTATGTCCTTCGGGGTGAACGGTGATATAAACACGGAAGTTCGAGAAAGTGCTGTACACGAGATGGAAGGAGGAGGAGGAGGGATCCTGTGAAGTGGCAAGACGAGCCCGGAGAGTCACCACCTCACAATGACACGACTCGGATTCGGTCCCCTCCCCTCCCCTCCCCGGAACGGGCAGCATCCGACCAGCGCTAGACCCTATTCACGAATATGGTAAAATTGGTTTGTTATCTTTAGCAATATTCATTACTATTGTAGGTACTGGAATAAAGTCACTAACTATATAGTTCATTCAGATGCTGTCGATGTGACTGGGTTTCATCTAACTCGAACCAGTAACTTAAAAGAACTAGAAGAGATTCATTAATTTACAGTATATAGATCCAGAGGAAATGTCAATATACGTAACCCCACCATTCAACATGATTATAACTGGACCGACATATTCTGGCAAAACAGAATTTATGTTGGACCTCCTCACCGGTCCGTACTTAAGGAAATTCGAATATGTGATATTCATTTGCCCAACATTCATGAATAATAAAGCGTATAATAGAAGATTCATTTTCACCGATGATAATGTGTTTATATTTCCAGTCGGACTCGATGCAGTGGATGATACATTAACCTACGTGCATAAAGAATGGGCTGGAACGAACACTTTAATAATCCTCGATGACTGCGCCTCGTCCAAAGATATGAAGAAGCGCAGTAACGTTTTAGTCCAACTTGGTTTCAGCGCAAGACATGACGGATTATCTGTCTGGGTTCTGACTCAACAATATACTAGTATTAGTAAACCATTCAGGGAAAACATACAGATGTTAGTACTATTTTACACACCGAACAAGATAGACAACAAAACTATTATAAAAGAATATGGAATGGAGGTGTCAGAACGGGAAGCCGTGGGCCTAATCAAGCAATTGAAAAGTAGGCCATTCAGTAAACTAGTATTTCGTTTACGGAATCCGTACGACATAAAATTTTTCGTATAATATAGCAATTATGGAAGCTGAAGGGTACTCTTAGAGAATTATATTACAACCCGAAAACTGGTTTTGGAGGTGTACAAAAATTGTATGACGCAGCACGGGCCAGCGGACTAAAATTACTAAGAAAGAGGTGCAGGACTGGTTAAAAACTCAGCTAACTTATAATCTACATAAACCGGTACCTCGTTCTCATGCTACGGGCGGCCGGCGCGTTTTTGTAACATCGATAGACTCTCAATGGCAAGCGGATCTCGTGGAATTCCCTCCCCTTTCGCAAAGAGAATCATAACATTCGATACATGCTAACAGTAATCGATGTACTCAGTAAATATGCCTGGGCTAGGCCAATACAGTCAAAACGGCTGATGATACGTTAAGGCACTACAAGATGTGATTAAGAAATCTGGGAGAAGACCCGACAAACTTCAGACAGATGAGGGGCGGGAATTTACTAATCAGAAAATGCAGGGGTGGCTCCAGGAGTCAGGCATTCATTGGTTTCACACCTACAGTGACAAAAAAGCTAGCGTCGTTGAACGTTTTAATCGGACCCTCAAGACGATGATGTGGAAATACTTTACATACAGACAGACACGTGCTGGCTTTCTATTCTACCCCACCTTCTCGAGAATTACAATAACACCGTTCACGGAAGTATCAAAATGAAACCCAGGGACGTAACAGAGGAGAACGATTGGCAGGCATTTTATACACTATTCGGTCCTGAGTTGGCAGCCGGGGGAGCCAACCCTGAATTCAAGCCGGGAGAACGTGTCCGAATTACAAAATACAAGACCACTTTAAGAAAGGATATTTACCAAATTGGACAGAGGAGATTTTCGTAGTTTCAAAAGTTGTGTACGCAGCTGGCTTGGGAACGCCACCAGTTTACAAAATAAAAGATCTGAATGGAGAGGAAATACTTGGCACTTTCTACTCCGATGAACTTCAGAGCGCACCTTCAGAACGCGACGAGCTGTACAGAGTAGAACGAATTTTGAAGACGAAAAAAATTAGAGGAAAGAAATATTATCTGATAAAATGGAAAGGTTATCCAGAAAGTTTCAATAGTTGGGAGCCGGAGGAAAATGTTATTAGAACTTCGTAAGTTCCTGTCCATGGTACTATGTAAGTACTTACGTAAGTTCCTGTCCATGGTACTTGTCAAGTACTACGTAAGTACTAACGTAAGTATTTACGAAAGTTATTCAATAAGTACCATGGAAAAAGTCTTAATTTCTTGAAAGCCGAAAGTGTCAGTTTACCACCCCACTTCCAACCCCCACCTGGCCAAGTATTTATCATGTACTGTCGTAAGTAATGTTCACTTACTGCATCTTTTTCGGCCGTATGTGGATGAGGTGGGGCCCCTCAGTTCTCCGGAACATATTAAGTTTGCAAGATCTTCAAAACGACTTCTCATGTTGCCATAGTCCGTTCTTTCGAGTCCCCCTTGTTCAGCTTTATCGATAAGTTCTGGTTGAAGTATAATGTACACAACTGACATAAGCCATAGACAAGTAACTTCAAAGTCCGGTGTTACAGAACCGTAGGGTTTCATAATGTCAAGTGCTCGTAGGTCAAACGAAGCATTATAAGCACACACAGATTCACAAGCGTTAAGAAGTTTGTGTAGGTTCTTTAGTGAGACTCGAGGTTGTTCTAGTTGTTCTTGACCAGGTGGGAAGTACGCTTTTTCAAGTTCCTCCTCCTTGAAACCGTCTATTAAAAATCCTGGCTGCGCATCGCGTGAGCTGCCCATGCAATTCCAAAGTCAAAGCTCGTGGATATTCTACTGGTCCGACTGTCTCGGTATCAATTGTTGGATTAAGTATATTCTTGAGAACGAGGGGGGTAAGAGCGTTCCGAATTACCAAACATGGAAGCCTGTAGTCGTGGCAAATTTCTAAGAAAGTCTGTTTGAACTTGTTGTGAATCTCTTCTAGTTCTTCTAAGGCGGTCTATTTCGTACGACCTGGCTCGAGTCAACACATTCCGCCTGCAATAATCCCAAGGCATATCTTTGAATATGATAATGAACTGGGTAAATGGTCAAATGCTCTAGAAACAATCTTTTTTTCTTCCGACTCCGTGGAAACGCCCCGGATTCGAGAAAAAGTCAGATGTTGAATTATGGAAGAGTCACAAATAATGTATTGTTCTGAAGGGGAAATCCTCCCTCCCTCCCTCCTCCTCCCAGCCTGACATTGTAAACTAAGAGTATGTTCTATAAACTGGTTCTGAAAATCGGCAATCGAAACGGGGGAGCGCCCATTATAAAAGTCGGCAATGTTGCTGAAAAACTAGTGTCAAATTCTGGTACGTGATACGGATCCAAATTTATTGCATCGTAACTCTTACCACTTCCAGTTGGTCCATTTATGAATATGTATGACATTTTAGGATACTATATCATAGAAAAAAATTTTTTAAATTATTTTTATTAAGATATATACGATAAGACAATGACAATCCTTTCTATTTCAGATGCAATAAAAATACTTGAAACCGGAGAAAACATCAAAATTGATGATGGAGGCAAATTAGTATTTGGTGAATATGTAGATCCTTTCATATACGTAGACAGTGAGCTAGAAGTAGTTTTCAACATCGGACCTAAATATGGTTCTAAAGATCCAGCTACATGTGATGGGGTGTGTGTCCGTTGGCAACCGAGTCTTCAAAAGTTTACTGATTTAATAATATTCCGTACCTTAGGTGAAAGTTTCGATGCAAGCACTGCTAAAAGTTATGCTGCAAGCCTGGCCGCTCACTCCAAGAATACTACCGGATTTTACAATCCATCTAAAGTGTATCAGAAGCGAGGAGCGAGGGGCCTCAGCCAGTTGCGTATTTTAAATTTCAGTTTAAAAGAGGAGCTTCCAATTTCGCTACATGTATTGATATGGTTCAAGAAATTGACTGCGGTTTTAAAGCAGTGAGCCCATTGCCAGTCCGAGAAAATCCTGCTATTGTACCTCGTAATATCCGGAAAGGTAGTAAGATAGAATTCTTAGCATTTAAACCGCGCTTAAGTAAGCGTGCTCTTTCTTTCACTGTTGAGAGATTAATATTTTGTGCTGCGCCTAATAAACCAGAAATTCAAGATGTGGAAGAACTAGTCGACTTAGAAAGATTAGGTGAGATTATAAACAAATAAATGCTGACAAAAATATTATAGTGGATTTTGATGACTATCTAGAATAATTATTTTTCATTTTAAAAAATTTTTAGGATAGTATATATCATAAAGATTATTATGGCCCGTCGATTACATACAGCATTCAAGGGAGCAGTTTTACGTAAAGAATTTCCTGAAGTCAAGCGAGTCAAGGATATCAGGGAGCTGGTGGATATTGAAGGTATGGTCAAAGGGACCCGAAAGATGTACTCTGTTTATACGAAATGGAAGTCAAATTATCGGATCCGAAAACTGGTAATACACAAAGCGTACATTGTATGTTAAATTAAAGATACATACACAAAGCAAGAGGGTCGGATGTGGGCAACAATTAATAGATCGCTACGACCGTATGCTTGATACAATTGAAAATGTTGAGGGTTCTGGTCTCGTTCTCGAGGAGATACTTAATTTTGAAGTAATTCTAGTAGAAGTTTTACTCGGGGCTGGGCTCGATCCAACTACCTGAATGGTTAAAAAATAAGCATTGTGTGAGCGATCTGATGCTACTTTCGGTAGCGAGAACTGTTTCCAGTACGCCGTCGTAGCAAGTTTAAAGTTGAACGACCCCGAGTTTCGTGAAAAGAAATGTGGTCAGGTAAGGAAAAATGGAATACGTACGCCCCATTTATGGCTGACTACTGTTGGGGTGGAATACCACTCCCACGCCCGCCGATAGACTGTATTCAGGCGCTTCGAGCAGCAAAATCCAGGGTCAAACTTCAAGTATTTCAGATCTACGAAAATGATCCCGATCCATCCGGCATAACTGTGTTATATAGTGTGGAGCCCTGTCGGAATGGATCAAATAGCAAATATCTTACTGATAGTTGGCGAAGACGGCGGCGTCCACTTCGTTCCAATTACTGCGTTAAATCGCCTTCGTTAATTCTCATACTAATCGAAAGAATGAGCGCAGAAGAAGTGTATTTGCCCGGTTTGTAAAAGAGGTTTTAAGTCAACAGAAGAATTAGAAAATACATCAGGTGTACTGTGGAACAGACGACGCCAGCCAGTTTTTCCTAAGGAAGTGTGTCAATTCGAAGGACATCAGAAGAAGTGCCCTGTCCCTACGTCGTCTATGCAGATACTGAGGCAATTATTGAGAAGGGGACCGGCCGGCACATTCCAATTTGTCTTTCGTATGTTATGGTGGAACGGGGGTGGGGCTCCTTCGGAACGAGGCGGCCCACTGTTTATGGTAAAAGAACATTCACAGGTCTCTCCTGTGTTACAGAATTTCTAAAGGATATGAAGAAAGGGCCGAGTATTATTCGAAATCGTATTATTGGAAAATAATACGCTATGAGGATCCTTCTAATTACCGACGCGATGATCAGTCTGTATGCATGTGGAGAGCCGGCAGGATACCGAGTAGTGAAGGAGGAGGCGACTTTTTATTGCGAGGGTTGTCGCCGTCGAGAACCATTCCTATCTACTTTCACAACCTCAAGGGATACGATGGTTCTTTTATTTTGAAAGATTACATGAATAGATGCTGACGCCGGAGGGGGACCAGAGCCAAAATCATAGCTAAGACGGGCAATGGTGGAATTATGGGTCTCTCGAAAACATTATTTTTAGTGGCTCAATTGTTGTCGCTGGAGGGAAGAGGGAGATAAAGAAACGTTTCTTTTCTATAAAGTTTATGGATAGTGCTCAGTTGATGATGGGGTCATTGGCGAAGTTGGCAAACGACTGTGCCGGACGGATGGGTGGACGGCAGTACCACTTTCGTACCCGGACATTCAACGGGCGAAAGGTTTCTTCCCATACGAATATTTAGACTCGGTTGAGCGACTGGGAGAGGGTGAGCTCCCGGAGAGGGGGGAATTTTATAGCGAATTGACAGGAAGAGGGGATTTCAGAGTCTGATTACGAACATGCATTAAGAGTGTGGGACGAAGTTGGATGTAAGACGATTCGTGATTATATGGAATTCTATTGTGAGACTGACGTTCTACCTTCTTGCAAATATATTTGAAAATTTCCGCGACACATGTTTAGAAGCGTACAAGTTAGATCCAGCCCACTATATGTCAGCGCCTGGCTTGACATGGGATGCTATGTTACTTTACACGGGTAATAAATTTGGGCTCATTCAAGATGCTGAGCAGATGACTTTCGTACAGAGGGAATTCGAGGCGGCATCAGCCAGTGTAATATTCATATTTAAAGACCAAATCATCCGGCCACGCTGACGCCGGCGAATTACGATCCTGAGAAACCGTGACCGAAATAAAATATCTCGATGCAAACAATCTCTACGGCTGGGCAATGAGTCAGGCCAATGCCTACGGGCGGACTTCATTGGATGACGATGGAAGAGTGGGAGGAATGGGAAGAAGGGGGCGGAGCGGAGGGGGAGCGGTTCCGGAGGGTGGGGACCTGGTTCCACCTTCCACCAAGTTTTCTAGAAGTAGACTTAGAATATCCCCCCGAATTACATGAAGAACACAGCGATTTGCCATTAGCGCCGACATCACTATGAATTTCCGAGGCAGGGCGGTCGACTGATTACAAGTGTGATGGATAGAGAGTCCTATGTCTTACACTACAAGTTGCTGGAATTCTATCTTCGGATGGGAATGAGATTGAAAAAGATTTATCGGTGCTTGCTTTCGATGAAGCTCCATGTCTCGCGAAATATATTGACTTTAACACTAAAATGAGGACAAAGGGGAGGACAGATTTCGAAAAGAATTTCTATAAGCTGATGAATAATGCAATGTTCGGTAAGACAATAGAAGATGTTCGAAAGTACAGAGACTTAAATTTGTTTCGGACTGGAACGGCACGGATAGTGGACGTAAAAAGATTCAGAAGTATAATCCAAAGATGAAACATATAACTTTCATAACTTCCGAAGAGGATGGTGATTCCTGCGACAGTGCCCTACTGGAACTGAAAACGGATGAGCATAGATATGTAAAACCAGTTTCATCGGCGCCGCAGTACTGGAACTTTCTAAGCTGCTTATGTATGAGACGCATTACAATTACTTTCGGGTCAAGTTCCCTGGAATACGATTAGCCTACATGGATACTGACAGTTTTGTTTACAGTGTGCCAATACCCTCCCCGGACCCGGACGGCTACGGTAGCACTTTCAATGATATAGTCCGTGAAGATGTTGAAAAGAATGGTGAGAAGTCTATATATGTACTAGTGGGATGAGTGGACCCAACTTTCCGAAGATTAATAAAAAAGTGATAGGTAAATTTAAAGATGAGTTGAATGGTGAACCTATTCTTGATTTTGTCGGCATACGCTCGAAAGTGTATGCTTTTCGAACTCCAACTTCGGAGACGAAAAAAAATAAAGGGGTGAAAGATGTTTGTGTTAGAAAACATTTGAACTTTGAAGATTATAAAGATCTGTTTGAAACTGGGAAGAAGCCGGAGCCGGCACAGTTTGTACAGTTTGTACGGAAAAAGGCTGGAGAAATCCGTAGTGAAAAGCGTAGTAAAATCATGATGGCGCCAAATGATATCAAACGTGTGCAGTTATACAATCCAGACACGGGCGAATGGCTGGCAGAAACATGGCCGATAGGACGGACGACGGGTTGTAAAATTGTAAAGACTTTAATCTACTATTTTCAATAGAGACTAGGGCATCACTGATAACATAAATGTGGGCAAATATATTATCATTGTGAGCGTCATCGCCAACCCACGCGGTATCTTTCTTCAGGATCTCAAGTTGAATTCCGTCCTTTGTGTTCATTACTTTTAAACCATTTCCATGAAACTCAATATCTTTAAACTACGCAGATCGATAAACAGACAGAATTTATTCTTCAAATAATCGGCCTCATCTATATCAATTTCACACCAATCTTTATCTTCAGCAAAATACCGTCGCACCTCTCGCCAAAATTGTCTTGGTATCATCTTCTGAGCGTACACTTTATTTGCAATGCCTTCAATCATTACAGACACAGATTCAATGGAGGGTTAAAGAAAAGTTCACTGTTCAGTTCTGCCTGATTCTGATTTTTAGTGAAGAGTATAGCGATACCTCTAATGCTACGTCGTGGTACATTTATATTTTCATTGATAACCGTGTCCGATTCTTTGAATGGGATTGTTCTAAAATAATGTATATGCTCGTAAAGGTAACTTTTTCCACCGTTGTAATAACCAGCAGTTGACCTCGCGAGATCGAGGTCAGAAATTGTCTCGTATTCCATTTGAATGTTTTTTAATTTATAATTGGTTGTAATCAGTTATTACTGACAAGTAATTGGGGGGCGGGTGCCAACGTAATTTCCCATTCGATATGACTCCCTAACGCTTTTGGATATGCAACTCCATGACCTGTCACGAGGGGATGAGTGAGACGAATAGCATATTTTGTTTTATATGTGTCGAAAAGTAAATTATCGCCCACGACGGCGGCATCTGCATCGGCCGCGCCGCTTCTTAATTTTCTTAGATTTTCGTTCTGAATTCCGTACAGTGTCATGTTCGATCTCTCCTTTTTATGTTTGAAGAGATCACGATAGCATTCAATAAGGTTATATTTATTCAAATCGGAAAGTGTCTGGCCTCAAATGTGAGTTTCATACGCTCCACCAAATTTTTTGCAATTTTGTACTACACGGGTAGTTCCACCTCCCATTACTTCGAGATCAAAAACCAGGTCGAAAGTATCTGGAACTAAGAGTACTCCGCTTTCTAACTTCGGACATCGTATGATAAGTGTCTGGCCTGGATCTGCCTCACTTGGATTATGAGCAATCACGTGATGAGTTCTTTCTGACTTCGTTCCATTCGGTATTCGGTTGGTGAAAGTCGGTGATAATGTTCTATCGTACCCCATTTTTGTGTAATGTATATAGTAGAAGAAAAAAGAAATTACATGTTAAAAGAAAATTAATCACATCTTAAGTTTCACTTCGTGTATATAATAACTTAGAAGAAAATTCAAAATCACATCTTTACATAAATATTTCCGTCTGCCTGAAAGATAAATCGATTGCCTGTGTCGCGAATCAATCGAAGAACCCAATATTCTTGGAGATGATGAGCCTCTTGGTCATCCTCAGTATCCTGGAATACAGCTATGAATTCTAGTCGCTTAAAGAAGTTAGTCTTTTGACATTCCTTCACGAAAGCTAAAATGTTATGATATAGATTATCATCTTTGAGTCGGACACCTGGATTTGCTCGAAGTATATGTCGATTTACTCGTCGGAGTTTGCACCATTCCAATTCGACGGAGAAACCAAACAGGTCTTTATTTTTAGAAAGAAACTTTGCAATATTCTTTTCACCAAACATGTTGATGCCATATTAATACATAATTTTATTTATAATGACTAATGTAAACCAGTTAAAAATATCCATAGCTGTTCTCCAACAAATCCGACCACCGATCCTGCTGTTTTTAATAGAAAACTGACAAGGGAGCCGATTAAACCTGGTATTGCAGCAGCACTTTTTGCGGCCAAGGTTTTTAACCATTCGCCAAATTGTTTACAATTTCTTTCGCTTTTGTATATACTTTGGGCGGACCTGAACCACCGGGCGCCAGTTCCTGCTCCGCTCCCCCTCCTCCCCCTCCTCCTCTAGTCACAGCCAGGGCAATTGTTGATATTGTCATTCCAAGGGCAGTCAGTATTGCAGCGATTGTAATACCATTTCGTTTAAATAACTCTGTCAGCTTCAGCCTGAGTGACAATTCTGGATCGGAAATTACATCACGAAGAGACCTAGTCGACGCCAGTCTTTCACGTGCCCCACTGATCATATCAAGTTGTACTTCAATTCGATCATCAATTTTAGCTAGTCTTGTTCTGAGTTCGGGTGTAAGTTCTGTCTGCTCTAACAGATTTTCTCTTCACTGTAAAGCTCATCAAGACGCATATTTGCCATCTTTAATTCATCAACAAAAGCTCTATATTCAGGGTTTTAGATTGTTCCATTGGTCGATTTTATTTTCAAAAGCTTTTATTTTATCTGCATTACCAGAAGCATCTCGCCGTAACTCTGTCAGTTATCTTGTATATACCCATGTCTTTTGGTGTCATCTCCTCAGCCGGTATTTTATCGTTTTTCACATCTTCAGAATGCAATGTACGTTTCACATATTCGGGCTCTGCTAAGACTATACTCTCTAATAAATTCATGTCCTCCTTTTAACTCTCTTAATGTGGACAGCTTATAAAATCCACCTCCTCTATCTTTAGACAGCTTGAGGTTTTTATAATACAGCTTTCCATCCCTAACCTCAGATTCCATAGCCAATACATTTAGTGCATCCGGATCAGTAATTTTATTCTCATCTAAGAATTTATTAACCATTCTTAATTTTTCATTTGCTTTAAGTTCAGTCAAACGATCGACCTTTGGGCTATCAAGGAAAGGATCAGCTTCTGCAAGGGCATTATCATCGTCTATAGAAGTATGTTTCAGCAGTAGCGTCATCATCATCATTTCATCATTTGCATCATCGAAATCCTGGAGTGGTATATCTTCTCCTCCTTCTGCCATATTGTATTCTATATTACTACAATTATTTTTTATCCCCTTACATATACAGTAAAAATGCACATCTCAGTTGTTGAAAGCGTTGAACAATTGGCTGATTACATAGAAAGAACAAGTGCTGCATATCGACGAAGTTATAAATTAATGGGTCGAATTGATATGGCTCTCAATATTACTAAGGGAATTCTTGTAAGCTCTGCTGTAATAGCGCAATTCCGAACAGTTCCGGTACTGTTAGCCTTAACTCCTATACCTGGCGTCGTTATTGATGTGATACAAGGGAAAACTGGTGTAGCAAAGAGACGAGAGAAATATAAACATTATTATGTTCAATATAAACAGCTGCTTACACAAATACAAGAAAAAGGGCGCAACCCTTCGGAACGAGGAGGCTCCGGGGTCAGAACTTATTCAGGACATATTTCATCAGGCGCTAGAAATTCAAAAACAAGAAGGATTTAGTCCACCTCTGGAAAGATATTTAAGACATTATGGATTGAATGGATATGAAATTTAGTTCGCACCGATAGGAACTTCGTGTTCAACATCAGCTAGACTCCGCGACCGGCCGGCCGGACTGACAACGGGGCTCCTTTATATAGGCTAGTTTGATGGTGATGACTCACACGGAATTTCCCGTACATGTATAAACATGCTCAGCAGGGAATTTCCCGCTTAGTTCAGGACAATGCACTGTTGCGCGTGCGTAAGTTCATATATAGGTCAGGGTCATACTTTAGTTACATGGATGGTTAATTTTTCCTTTCGCCCATTTAGATAAATGAATAAAATGGGTGTAGAATTCTATTTTTATCATGGAAAGGAAATATTCCGTACTACTCATGGCAACTAATCAAACTAATTGCTAAGGCCGCGTTTGTGATAGATATGATGGGTTTTAGAAATACGGGACTGTAAATGTAGAAGCATAACACAGTCAATAGTTTGAATCTTTGAATTGTTTGTGATCCAATATGTCCTTTATTTGGAAACAATTATGCATCACACGCAATGTGGTTTAAACATCGCATCAATTCAGTCACACTCTGACTCACACTCAGTTCTCAGCAATTGCGCCTTCATTATTCAAATCTACTCCTGTGATGTATATTGGCTTTGTAATACAGCATCATAGAATATTGCATGAATATCGCACTGTAAAAACAATCGAGTAAGTCTTAAAATGTCAAAGAGCAGTAATCCATGAGTAACTTGCCAAGCCTGGCTGAAAGTTTGAGTGAGAACAGAACAGAAGGATGCAAATCACTACTATGTCTGTACCTATCATCTGCGTGTGTAACGAATATTTTAGAAAACGCATTTCTGATAGTTGATATTTTCACGTCACGGTGAACCGGAAAAATGACTGATATGGAGTAAAATTTATTTAATGAACTCGTCATTTTTTTTTGAAATCTCTAATTTTCTTACTAACGTAAAATTTTATCAAAGAAAGTGTGAAAAAAGAATACTTTTAGAAGTGCAAACTTAACAACAAAACATCCTGACTCATTAAATTTAAAGCCATACAAGACTATTTGAAGTACTTAATCTTTCCCATTGACTGACGATATAATGCAAAGAACTGAATACATTAACCATCGTGTAAAACTAAAAAACATCTTTCTAAATAGCAACATGTCTCTGACAGTCAATGCCGATTGTAAACACCTTATTGACAGTCATGATGCCTAAACGAAATGAGATTTTAAAGTTTAAAGCCGAGCTTTGGAGGATGTTCTACTACCGCCTAACTTATCATAATCGTAAATTCAAAGCCCTGTTTCCTGCATTCCTGGTAAGTTATAGTAAGCTTATGATAAATTCTGCATATTACAACCCACCTCTGCAGTGTCTGTGTTCCTTGCAGAAATGTTCAAGGATGTGTACTCCGACTCGCTTTGCTGTAATGAAACCAAGACTATATTACTTTCTGGACGTTCAGACTTTTCCATGAACGTTCACAACGTCGACACAAGTGAATAGTGTCTCAGCATTTTAATACAAGTTCATAAATATTGACCAATGTCAACAGAAGACTATTGTGACCCATGCGATATTCATTACCGAACATGACGTGTAACATATTTGAACGACAAGGTAAGGTATGCTTACTATCTACTCTAAGGCATAAACTGATATCCCCACTCACGTACCGTGCCTTTGTGATCACCCTTTTGACGAAATATGAACACGATAACGTAATACCCATTAAAAAATCTTACCGTTTCCCTTACGAGACCTGTGTACAATGATTTTTCATTGTCTGTTTGCTTGTAATGAGGTTTTGAAGAGGACTTAAGTTCTGTCGATCCTTGAGGTACGTCATCTATATCGGCATATTGAGCATTGTTGTCATCGGCAACATCTTGTGGCCTATCTTGTGTATCTTCTGCAATAAAAGACATTACAAGTTATGCACATTTTGTATGTACGGTGACTCAAAATTAACTTAAATGAAGAAAAGGAAGAGATTAAAAATAGATAGAGATCACATTTCTTTTGTACTTTGTAGCCCATATTAAACAGTTGTAATTAAATACTATCCTATAAAATGTTGGAATGAAATCCCAACAAAATACAGTGCTATCAAGGTCATACACGCATTTCCAACTTTCACAATGTGACGAATGCTGAAATTGTGATAAACCATATGACGTACTATATAGTATACGTAACAATCAGATAATTCGAGTCAGTCTACGAACTTGTTCACCATTGTTAACCGCAGTCTGATATCGAAGCCAAGACGGTAGACTTCTACAACCACTCTTTTCAAAATTTTGAAATATTATTAAGAAGCAAAATGTTCATTCAAGTGATCTCGCACTTGCGCATCTTGCGACATGGATGAAGCCCGGTCAGAGATTCATCGCTAACAACGTGCACATTTCGGGTATACATTTTCCAGCTTATTCGATATGAAAGAGCATGCAGTTCATATGGTTATTTTGCAGAGAGACATGGCAATCTGTCTTATAAACTTTTAAATCAAGGTTACACCATAGAAAGACTTGTCTCCACATTCAAACGCTGTTTGGCGGGTATCAAGCTAGTAGATGAGTATCTGGTATCTAAAAATACCCTCTGACACAACCTTTTTGAGCCAGTGGAGACCGATCGCATATATTTTCTCGCCACGTGACGTGTTCTAGCAAATCATAACACGGAATGAGTATGTGACTTATTATAATTCTGAGTAGTCGGAGGCACTCAAAAGTGATATCAATTGGTATCAATTTCCTGTTAAATTCTAAATGCTCGTACTATAAACAATTTATACTCAGAATTTGGCGAGTTTTGACGACTTTCCCCATAACATTACTATCTCGATAAAGCTTTGTATTGCGAAATGTAGATTCACAAGCTAAACAGGAAACAGTAAAGCTGGACACGTGATTTATTTATTCGCATATAAACTGATGAACGATTGCTTATTGCACCATAGACGTGTCATATAGCGTGTGAGTGGGTATTTGTAATTATTCACATCTGCATTAATAGTCGCGCCAGCGGCTTACTGACTACGCATGCGCTTATTCATAATATACTATGCGAGTAACCGAAGTGTACCTTTCTTTCATGGGCGCCGCCATGGTTTTTTTTTGAGTATTCGTAAATAAACAAATACGAAACAAATTACTATTATATAACATGCCTTTTATAAATATACCTCTCTTATTAGCCAGTAAATGTTATTATGCACCTTGTCGCTGATACAAATATCGTTAATTTAGATAAAGGGAGAAAACTGTCGTGCATATGAACGGTGGCATACGCAAAGAATGCTGGGATTGAATTATAGAAGAGCGCCCCCTGTGTCAATAATTAGATTCAAAAATTGCCAGTTTTTAGACGGAACGCTATAGTTTTCAGCTTGCAAGTGGAAGGTGGGCAGTGGCGTTACCATTGCAGTGATAATGATTGCATAATACGTCCCTTGTTTAACGCAATAGGCTGTTATCATTGTAAAAATTGCCAATTTTTGTCCAAAATTTTTACACCTATACCTGCCCTGCTGCAGGGTTTGACGTCGTGTACGTACGTGAAGTACTTCATAAACGTTTATATGGACAACTATGCCCAGTTTCCCTCTGATGAAAGTAGTTCGAACTGCTTTCATCAGAGGGGGCAGTTCGAACTGCTTTCATCAGAGGGAAACTGGGCATAGTTGTCATATAAACGTTATGAAGTACTAATTACGGTTTATCGTGAATCAATACAATAAACATTGCCAATCTTAACCCCTGACGCGACAACCAAGGGCTGAGCCCTATGTAATATTAATTTAATCGTGCACAGTCGTCTTTCGAATATTACAGTGCCGGCAAAACCTAGATATTGATTATTCGATTTGCTTCGCGACTGTGTCCCCATTATTATGGCAGACTATTCTTCTTAAAGTTACCTTGCAGATATTGACAGGAATTTTGAAAATTTATAGTTTTAAATGTTTAGATTTTCTATCGAGCCCCTCACAAATTAATTTGAATTACCTACATAAGTATGAAATTAACTTTTGCTGACATACATTTGATACAAGGCGAGCTTACCTGATAGGTCCTTTCTAGTTTTACAAAATATTTCTTTCCATGATTTTCCAGTGCTGAAAAACACAGGTTAACACAAAGTGCAAATAAAGTGACAACAAAACGGTATTCGGTATTTAAAATGTATCTGATGGAGTCTACTACAAAATTAAGAATATTTCCAATGCCTTTCATTTCGTTATTTTAAGATTTGTAACTTTACATTGGTAGGTGTATTGTGATAAACGTATTTGTTTTACGGAACATAAGTTAGTTAATATGGTATTGTTGATATTTTAGTTCAAAAGAACTTACAGGACATATAAGCAAGAATAAAGAAACAGAGATAATCTATTCTAGGTCTTACCGTTTTTTGTACAGGTAACCAAGAAGGAACACGATTACCAGGGATATAAGAAGCATCAAGAGAATGGAAGTTACCACTATTACTCCGACAGACGATCCAGGAACTGGAGGGGCAATATGCGAAAATAACACGTCAAAACGTACTGCTGCACATATGTCAAAATGACACCGTGTGGTCTGAAGAGTGTTGTCTACTTCTCCTTACTATGTTTGATAGTTTACTAAAACGTCGTTGTATCGGTGTTATTTAGTAATTATTTACATATCACTCCGAAATATTTTTTCAGCTGAGGAGAATAACTGACAAAATGATCGTGCGCCCCCAACGACAAAAATAACGGTCATTTCGTTACTGGTATTATCCAAAAGTGAACCAATAATAACATACTTGAACATACACATACCAGTTACTCATTATATTTCGCAAAATGGAGTTTTCACGAATAATACCGAGTTAATTTTTTTTAAATACTCCTTTGCAGTGCTATCAATATGCCACAGGCTAGTAATAAATTATTTCAAGGTGTCAATCCTGAGCAAAGAACCGCATTTGCGAGGCAAATAGTAGACAATGACTCAAAACGTACCTCCAGCGGAGTTTTACAAATTTCAAAGAAAGTACAGGCCCAGAAATTCACCGTAGACAAAGCTAGTTTTTTCAAAGGCAAGAAACATTAAAAACTCCTCAATTGAATCTCGACGGCGCGGACACTGTCACGCCGTTCCAGCAAGCTACAACCTACACTCAAAGATCTAATGCGAGTTACAAGCAAAGCGTGTGGAAAACCCATATTTTATGATTAGTTCTGACCGTATTATTTACTCTTACAGTGACGTAACTGCTGTTTTCGAAAGATATAGCTAATTACTTTGTGCGGAATATCGTCGCTGAGTCTATGGAAAATATTAATGCCATGACGACTTTTTGGTCAAAAGTGCGGTTTGGATTTTTATTGGATTGCTTAATGATTATGAGTGATTTCTGGAAATTTTAACGTCACTCCAACTTCGATCGTGCGACAAATACCGATCCCTATGGTGTTCGATTACATTAAGCAACTCTTGGAAGGTCGACGCAAAAGATTCCTATATAACAACCATCGATGGCATGGATGCCGTTGTTGTGAAGTACTACGCCTATATAGGCTGTAAATTCCATATTTTATATCGCGAACGGACAGACTTTGGACAGCGACAGCGACTATTGTCATATGTAATTGTTTAGCATAACTATATCCAGTACATAGCTTTGAGTGCGATGACTTAGAGCAGACATTTTTCAGTTGAGTGAAGTTTACATTTTCATAATAGCAGCACAATATCATATCAAAGTAAATATTTTGACAAGATACAAATCGTCAGCTTTCAAAAGACCAATTACTGAACATGAAATATGCTTCAGATCCACTTCATAATATCAACTGTGAAATTTCGTCAGATAACGTATTTTTCGGCCATGATAAAACAAATGTTTATTTTAAGTTTACACATCTTTATAGTTGGAATAACTGTTGAATTTCTGTGATTGAGAATTTTGTGTTACCTCGTACACCCTGGAAAAAACACTGTGGGCACGTTGACACTAAATGTGTCCAAAAGGCGTGGCCTTCAAAAGCCACTACGGAAATACCTGATATTACGCAGCTGTAGTATAACCCTAGTAAAATGTTGTCCATTTCTGAATGCATTTGTCTGCATTTGGATCTTTCTGTCAGATCAAGTGTGGACATAATAAGGACAAGCGATTTGTTCGAAACATGTCTCTTTGCTAATGCACACTGGAAGAAGAGAACTTTTCTGTACTTCAATGTCAATGCTTCCATGATGAACATGCGCCGTATTATTTCTGAACATGTTTGCATTTTACAAATTTGTCTTTGTAGTTGACCGACAGATTTGATTTCCAATGTGCGTATACAAACGTTTATAAACGCGTAAAATGCTGCTTACCCTTTACGCGTAGAGTGCTTGCCTGAGCTGTGTCACTCCATGCACTGAAACAACAACCATTTTCAGCTGACACCTGGTGAAGAAATTAATGTAAAACTCGATTTGTCACCGTATGCACGATGTTAAAGTACTTTGACTGTTTCAGGTTCTAAATAGTGTTATTTGTGTTCAGTATATCGAAAATACAATATGTTATTGGAATATTTAATGATGTGCCTTAAAGCAAGATAAGCGTTATATAGTAAGGCGAATAACGTGATAACAGCACATGTCACATTTATTAAAATAACAAAGTATGGTGCCCTCCTATTACGAATTGGAATGAACAAATAAATGCTTTATAAAACGCTAGTACCGTTGATCATCTTCAATATTAAATTAGTCCAGGGAACTTCATTCATGCCAAGATCTACTTAACAACATTTAACGTGCATACGATTCCAAAGGAAGAAAGTCACCTCTAATTAGATGTCAAGGTAAGGTGAATTATTTAAACAGGTGATATGGCTGCCAAAATAGCTCCATTTGGGTTTTCCTTAGCCGAGAAACGAGATAATTGCCCGGTTCTACCTGTTAATGGTACATGTACAGAACATAACTAATAAAGACTATCAAAATTACAAGTACATCATATTGGTATGACTTTGGCAACAACGGAGTCTGACTCGGTACATAGCGCCTTAAAATTAATACGAAACAACAACATCAACAAATATAAAATGCAAAAATGAAAACGATTTAAGACAAATTTTCATTAGGTACAGAATATTTGCCCCAAAACTTTAAATTTGATACGAGCACTCTGAGTGACGCAATCCCCGGAAACATATGTACCAACTTGCATGAGAGGAGAAGACATTTCCTCCAGAAATAAGAAAACTGTATTGCCATTGCCATTTTTGCCGTTATTGAAATGTGAGACAATCCTTTGCATGAAGTTCGATAACAGACACCATTGAGTTATGAGTCACACATGTTTTTGCAGACATGTTTGACACGTGAATATTGCTCATGCTGTGGCATAGGTACCCTTAGGTACTTGTCAATGCTCAAGATCTCAAAGCTCTAGCTATGCATAGCCAGACAATTGGTTCATTTTCAGAAAGAACGAGTCAATATTGGTATCAGTCTGTATGGCGGAACCATTCACGATATGAAAAGAAGCAATTTTGGTATATCTGATTTGAAGCTACACGGTAATATACAAAACCATGTATGCCATTACAATGATTAAGAGCTTTCAATGCGGGTAAAATCTACACAACTTAAGGTGGAGTTGAGTGATAACCAACATGTTTTTCAAGGAATATTTCTCGTTAGAGCTGACAAGGAAACCTTAATACTATATATTTTCAAAAAGCATGGAATCTAACGTGTAATATGGTAGCATAGTTAACTCGAAAATAAGGAGATATATATATTTGGTATAAATGAAAAAATTAAAGTCAAAACGTGATACTATTTTCTTAAGGTGGTTGGAAAGGCTAGAGCGTCAGTTATAAATTTCAACAAAACTATTAAAATATAAAAGTAGTCAACATTCTCTGTGGAATAAAAAAACAGACATTTGGGCACAAAGGCATTGCAGAGTTATAGCCTGTTAAAACTTCTGAAAAACTGACCAAATAAGAAGAAGTTGGGGAGTCCTTAGTGTATTAACTATGGTAGAGGTCCCTAGCTTTTAATAAAATGTTTGAAAAGGGAAAGTCATTATTTGCTGTTTTTCAGGAAAGTTTGACAAGGCGGTGCTGGCATTCAGAGTGAGTGACTGCTATTGTAAATGCATTTTTAGATTCTTTGAGTGTCAAAGAGGTGTCAAAAGTGAGATTAACCAAAAAAAACTGCTCTATGACTTCAAAAGAGGGGTGCAAATATGGCTTGTTTTCAACATTTTGACAGAATAACAGTTTTCCTACATAATTGTTATACCAATTTAATCCAACTTTGAAATGAGATATGGACATGGAATTTTTACAGCCTATTAACAAGGTTACAGATAAGATTTGTACGGCACAATTTTCTGTATTTGAAGTACTTTTTGAAAAATCACATTTTGAAATTTGAAAGAATTTTTATAATTTTTTGATATATAAACCCATGTAAAATCATAAAAACAAATTTTATTTACAAATCCTGCCGTACAAATCTTACAATAAATAGTGTCAACATATTTATAACTAATTTGGTAATATTAATACTATCCAATTATTATTAAATTCAAATATGTAAAAAAAATATGAAAAATTAAATTTTAATATTTACTGGTGTCATATTTCAAAATCATGGCTGCAAATATACAATTTTTATATTCTTTGGAGAAAATATTAACTAAGGGAGTTATCCTGAAAATTTGAACTAAATATCTTGATTCTAACACTTGAAATTTGACATTAACTCTGAGAAAAGAATTGGTGCAAAAATAGCCTTTGCAACCACCTTAAACGTGTTGTATATTGAAAAAAAACCACTACAAACTTTATTTTGCATTGTCTATTCTTATTTTCATATGACAGGAGTTGATAGGCTGACACTCCAAAAATCATGGTTAAAAAAGTGAAATACCTCATTCAAAATGTAAGAACTTTATTACCAAACCAAAAGTCGTTTTGTTATATAGTATTTAAAAAACGTAATTTGAAAATTTCACAAAAATTGACCTGACCAGACTGGAGTTAAATTGTTTTGAAATCTTGAAATCGGGAGAAAAGTGAAGCCAGGAAATAGAATGATTTGCATAATTTTGCATAATTGTACATTTTTCTCATCCAACTTACGACAGCTTGACAAGCTAAACGGTGAATGAATCTTTGCACAAATGTTATTTTGAGCGAAATATGCTGCTGTTGCGTGCAACTCCACCTTAAATTGACTTGTAAATAGATTTAAGATTAACATAAAAAGATCAATAACGTTCGTAGTGGTCATCAGGGCAATCATCATCATCATCATCATTATCATCATCATCATCACTTACCTGAACGATATAATTAGTTTCTGGCTGAAGGTCTCCAATCACACAGCTGAATGCATTCGTGTAATCTAAACAATCTTGAGGTGCCGCAACAGAGTTTGTGATATTCTGATCGAGTGACTCCCGGTAAAGAATCATGTATGAATTCACAGTACCATTAGGGCACCTAGGTGCTGTCCAAGTCACCTCTATTTTCATCTCAGACAGACCATTAGCCAATACGTCTCTAGGTACGGTAGGAACTGAAAAAGGTAGATGAATATGAATAACGTTAATGCTAATGCTTGTATTGACATTTATGAGAACATATATATGCCAATCATCACCTGCACTTGAGGTCATTCTTGTTGAACATTTATCGTGTGCACACTGGGTCCATTAAAACGATTCTGAAACGCCTCAGGTCAAATACTACCATGAAAAAATTATATGCGAACGGTCCTTTCAGCGGTGAAATCACTGATTTCAGTCTGCTCAGACTAAATGCTGAACTGAACTTGCAGGACAGCCATGTTTATAAAAAAGCTGAAATTATTATGCAAAAGGAACTTAACCGAACAGCCAGAAGGGGGAATTGAAAATCAAGTTGCTGCAACTCTGACACAAGGAGAAGTAGACAGGAACAGATGAAGTGATACAGGGGAATTTTGATGTCTTTCTTCGAAGAACTGTCTAAAACCGAAGACAAGCCACAACGACATTGATTATGCACACCATCTTGAATGCTTATGCTGGGTCATATGCACATTTTGAACTAAAGAGGGCCCATATAAAACACCTGAAAAAAGACACAGCTTTTACACCGAAACTAAGAAGTCCTAACACACTTTATGCATATCAATACTCACCACTTTCATGCGTTATTTCTATGGTAGAGCGAAGGATTCCTCCCCCGGCGTTTGTATATGCAGTAACTGTAGCTCGGTAAATAGAGAACGCATACAGATTTGTTACCAGGTATTCAAGTTGAGTTGTGTCAAAGTAAATGCTTTCGAAAATCTGTCTGTCTCCACATTCATATGTAGTTTCTTGTTGAAAGTCCAGTCTATAACTTTCCAGGGACAGTGTACAGTTGCCGGCTGTGACCATTTTATTTTAATATCTGATGACGATATTGCATCTGCTGAAAGCCATTCTACCTCCTGCGGAGCTGTGTGTAAGAATCGAGAACGCTGTATTTGCCGAAAAGGAAAGAGTAAGTAACTATACATCTATCTGTCGCCCTACACTTGTTGATAAAATGCATGTTACAAATTGAAATTCAAGGTCATATAGGTACCTCTTTCAAAATTATGTTCCCATTTACCATTAGCCATAGACAGTCTATGTCTTGCAGCATCATGTAACTTCCCCTCAGTCAAATACGATCAGACACTTACTTGACGAAAGTGTAGTATTGAATACAGAATCACTCAATCGTCCATTTCCCGCCGCATTATCCATTGACAAGCTAATATCATATTCTGTGCAGGGATCAAGTCCATCGAGCAGAAAACTCGTCTCATCTGGCGCTACAACTCTCTGATCGAAGTCTGTTTGGGTTCCAGCAACTCGGTAATATACAGTGTATGACGTCACAGACTCACATGAAGAGTTTTCGGTTCCAAGTCGGTCGTCGTCGACCTTTTACGTTTAAGACGATTGGAAAAATTGCCTATTCAATAGTAGTGCTCACATTATTTGATTGACAAACAAGTACATGATATTGTATCAATAGCACTAAATTTTATTTTTCCTGTCACAAAATGTATCAGGAACAGCTGACAATGACCTTCATGCAAAAATGCGTTTGAAATCAATTTCCTGAGGCAGGAAGTATGTCTTGCCCCGGCATCTGTTGGATGAGAACGGGAATATGGCACTTTTTTGCTCATTGGCCGCGGGAAAATTTTCAATCTCTTGCTCAACGGTCATGCAGTGAGTCGGACTGCTACTAGCATGTACGCGGGTAATATGGAGCCCTTTTAATAAGAAGATGGCACATTGGTGGGTTTCCATGTGAGCAAAGGGAAAGCAGAGACATTACTTATTGGGAATCGAGAGAGGTGAAAACTAATGGGAGAGAGCTGAAATTCTCAATCGAAGCTGTAGAAAAGGCACAAAGAACCATTATACCATTCCTCAAACCATTTCTTAAAAGTAGCACAGCTACACGCAAAGCTAAAGCACATCTAATTACGTTTCTGAACGTCGGCTCCTTAACTACGCAACGTATTCACCACTTGACAGTTAGAGTTAGTCCTTCACTTTCCTAACTCATACGATTCGCTGTGAATTAAACATTTTGCGACATAATTCATTAGCCGCTTTAAAACAGACAGGCTTCTATCAGCAACATGGGTGATACTCAGTAATGCACCCCGACCTAATACAGCGTACCTCAAAGTTATTCACAGCCTACTTATAATGACATGTAAATACGAGTAATACCTATAAGTCAGCCAACGGCGACATGGTTATATACCTAATGACAAAATCATTACAGGGCTATTATTGAAAATGTACATTTACATACTTCCAAATACCATAATTTCATTTTTACTGATCGTCCTGGCCGTTTCCACACTCGGTGTTCCTAATGGAACTGACATTTTGTATCATGTAAGAATTACTTCAAGACAAAGTACCATAATGTTGCTATCACTTTCACCATCATAGTTAAGTCGAGGAAATATTGAATCAACCCATATTAACGTTAACTGGCATTTGCTTTCGAATTTTACAAAAAATGCAACCCGTAGGCATTACTACTAATATGAAAATACGTTCGGTTTAAAATTATTCTGAAGTTAATTATTTTGTTACCATTTCTTTTTCCCTATTTAAGGCAAACACAGCACAATCTCTTAGCGTTACATCCAACTGATTGAGTCGCCTACCATCACACAGTGTTTGCTCTGTTACATCAGGGCCTAAATCGCCACCACCGCCTTCACCAGGTCTGTATGTCTTCACAGCGAATGTGTAACTTGTATAGGGTGTCAACTCAGTGACAAGTATGGTCGTTTGCGGCGGAGTTGTCGTGCCGTATTCCTCGAATTCATCACCACCAGTAACTTTATACCAAAGTCCATACTGCTCTATTGGGTCATCTCCAATGTCAACAGAACTGTCCCAATCATTCCAATTCACCTTCATTTGATTTTATCGATATCGGTTATCCATGGGTCACGTGTTAGCACCGGTTGGACTTATTGAAAAGAAACATATATAGGCACATATATAATCATAACGTCATGATTCTTGCTAATAAACAAGCAATTTACTAACTAATTAACAAACTAACTAACTAACTAACCATCCAACCAATCAAAAAACAAACAAAAACAAACGTATAAATAAATAAATAAACAAGCAAATAAACATAGGAGAATGACATTAAAGAAATATTGGTATCCCGGAACATATCGTTACAAAATGTTGCACTATACTCACTATATGCATTAGCATTTATTGAACGTTGTTGATCACCCGGCGTCAATGAACATGTAACAGTTTCATCCTTTGTTACAACCACATCGTCGAAATTGTTGATAAATTCATAGTTTGGATGGGTGCCATGAGTAACATCGCCGGTGTATACGCTTGTTTGCGTGTGTAGTGAAACAACCATGTTTTCCTCGTTGGCCTGAACTGTACAAGTGAAGGTTGCAGCATATCTTGAATTGGGCGTTTCATCTTGAGTGAAACTTTTAATTCTCGGGGTGCTTTCACCTGTGAAAGTGATGAAAGTAATTCTTTCGAACCTACTTTTTATTTGATCGCTGTACTGTCGTTTATAGTTTGACATTTGTGGGAATGAGGCTTGTGGGAGACGATAGTGTAAGGAAGGTGAGAAGCCCGTGTCATCATCGATATTGAGTTCCAAAGCATTGCGTTGATTAAGTAATCGCAAATGCAAATTGTAGGGCAGCAGCCGTTATATTGAAAAATCGCAATGATATACTACAAGAACCTCATGTGTTTACAGCAATTATATTCGGGATATATTGCTTTGATTTCAACGGTATATTCAAAGAACTACAAGACTTTATTAGTAAAATGCTCTAAGGAGGAACGGCCGTCGAGAATGATGTCTGTTTGTTTGTGTGATCTATCGTAAGAGACATGTGTTCAATGTTGCAATTTTGACCGTAAGAGCAACTTTAATCAAACAGTGATTACAACAATAAAATCATTTACCATCTTGACATGTATTACCAATATATCCATAATCGCAGAAACTGTCGCATTCACCGGTTGCCTTTTCACATGGAGTATTACAATTGCAACCGATGCAATTACCGTTTTCATGAAACGTGTAATCCGCACACTCTATACCTATGGTAGAACATTGCAGAAAAGAAGCGCGTGTGTTATTTCCACGAAATAAAACTGAAAACCACTTAAATTTGCATAGCACTAACTGACTGATTTTTGCAGAAAAGAAGCACTTTCGTTACTTCTATGAAATGAAAATGAAAAATCACAACACAATATGTAAACTTTGGTCCTAGTTTCACCAACGTATTGATTTTTACTTTCATTACGTTTACGTATTTACAGTTATATTCGTTACCGCTAGTATGCTTCATGATAAAACACTAGACAATATCGCTATGGATCCTCAAAACCGTTACATGCCAAACTATTGAAAATACTGGTCAGCCAACTTTCAAACTGTGTCAAATGAACGCTTTAGTTGATATATGGCCAAACATAACCAAATTATCATGTATGTTATCATCCACGAAAAACGAATTTTGTGTTATTGGGCATATAGAAATGTATTTGTGATATCAAAATACAACACAAACTTCCAGCATACATACACTACACTTCTCACAAACGATTGATGTTTGATGAATCTTGCATCATGCGACATACCAAATAGAAACTTCTAGATTAATATTTTTTCTCAGTTATAGAAATCCCAAACCCCAATAAATATGTAATTTTTGAAAGCCTTGATATTGGGAAATCTGACCATGCACAGTACAAAGTCATTATTAGAATAATAGTCACGTGACATGCGTTTTGCTGAACCGTCAAAAATCGGTTTTCCTCCCTTTAGTGAACACGCATATCCGGTGGAAATTTGTTCATTTACAAGCTTTGGCAATATCAGTGTCTGGAATTTCCTCAGGCTGAATATGCCTTTGCAACTGCTTTTTTGTTGTGCGCTATGGAAGGTGTTAGACTACGGTGCTTTTCAAGGAATTGTAAATGTCGCGCCATATAATTTGAAGGGAGACTCGGAGAAAAAATCGCAGACACTGCTTCGAAGGGCATTGCTAGGTCTTGTCACTGCATAATTTCAATCGAAATCTTGCACCATGTTCGCCAAAGGGAGGAAAAAAGATTTTTGGAAGGTTCAGCAAAAAACTTGTCACGTGACAATTATGCAAATAATGACTGTGTAGTGTGCACGGTCCAATTTCCCAATACCAGAGCTTTCAGAAAATGTATACTTTATTGGGGTTTGGGAATTCTATAACTTAGATACGAAAAAATCTGAAAGTGTCCATTTGGTATGCCGCAACCTTAAATTCCCGCCCCAAAAATCAACGACAAACATGTAGTGTTTGGCAAAAAGAGACGCCATTTTCAAACCCGTTTGGCGTTATCGGCCATTTCATGTGAGTCTCCAATAACGGCGACTTGTTCAATGAGACAGATGCGAAGGGCAATAACATATTTGTACAATTTTCCTATTCTTGAAGACTGTAAGATCACTCACCTTTTCACGTGAACTGGCTCGGGTCGCCACCTGTGTGACATAGACCAGGACAGATAAAAATCCATTTCATCCCCTTTTTAACAGAGTGTTTTTTCTGCTCGCCAGAGCGCACATACCGATCTATCGCGATCGACACCGTATATATTCACAATAAAAGAAGATGCGATAACATTTAGACATGGAAGGCATGTCTAACGAAATTTTGAGTCACAAAAGCTTTAGCAGTTCCTACTTACCGAACGAGCTATGCAGACCCAATGCCAAATGTCTGCAAGCAGCGATCCGTTGATAGATTAGTTAAGTAACGCCGCGGCTCCGGTCAGACGTCGTTTTTTGATGATAAACCTGAAAGCTACAACCAAACGTCAGTTCTACTGAAGAAACAAATATCGTATGATTTTCAGAAAAGCGACATACAAGGCTCAAAACATCAAGTCATTCGACGAACGTCGATAAATTCCCTTCATCACATAAAACATTCCGTAAATTATCGATCGGAATCGAAAATGGATCTTTAACAGGGCCGGCGAAGACATTAGGTCTTAGCTGTAACCTGAACTCTGCAACGCTGTAGATGTATTATCGGACGACGGGATCGAGATTGACGAGTTGACACCAGCGGAGACCGGTGATGATGGCAGCGTTGTGCCCGCAAGCATGCAAAGGGGTAATCTCGGTGTCATCGAGCGAACGTAACCTTTCGGGGTTACAACATCGTAAGTCTGTGATATTTTTAAAAGCCGCGATATCACCTGAGAACTACTATTGCGGTCCTGTCGTTGCATTTACTTCATAAATATATTTGAAAATATTCCAAATAACTCTGATTACTTTGGCCACCCATCGCCACCGCGGTGAAACCTCTCTGCCCGCCGATGGCGGACTTGTTTTGGCGTTGGAAAAGTGCGAAACAATGATTGACAAGCTTATATGACCGAATCCATAAGTCTGATTGGTAAAGATGGCATTCGGTGGTTCAAAATTTCAAATTGATCGGATTTATGAATGAAAGTACACTGTCAGTAATGTGCATATTCGCTTGGTGATGGACCGTTTTACAAATTTAACGAAAGTAATCTTGGGAAAGAAACCATAGATCGCGGCAATGTTTTTGCAATCTGTAAAAATAATTTTGATTCACCCACATTAAACGGAAAGAAGACTGACCATGTGATAAACGTATAATTCCATGAAAGTTTTGTATTTGACATCATCGTATACTGGTGTTTTTTGTGGAGCCGCATAACTTTTCGCATTCGGCTTGAAGTTGTACGGTTCCGTGAAAAACATCACAATCGATAATTTACGGGAGTTTTTATTTGGGGAAGAAAATTTGTCGACGTTCGTCGAATGAATTGATTTTTGAGCTTTCTGAAGATCATACGGTATCTATTTATTTCTTCAGTTGAACTTAAGCTTAGGACGGTTTCAGGTTTATCGCCACGTACGTCTTCCACATTGAGCCATACCACCGTAGCCACGACGTTGATAAAGCTAATCGATGGACGGATCGCTGCTTACAGACATTTGGCATTAGGCCTACTGAGCCTTGGCAACCGGTACGCTTATTGTGAATTGCTGAAGAATAGCGACCCGAAATATCCATGGCTTCCATATCTAAATTTATCGCATTTCCTTTTATCGTGGGAATGTAGTGTACCGATCGCGACAGATAGGTCTGTGCGTGCTCGCGTGCAGGAAAAACGCTCCGGTAGAACAGAGGTAATGTGGAATTTTTATCTGTCTTGGTATACGTCAGACAGGTGGCGATTTGGGCAAGTTCATGTGATAATAAGCAAAAAGAGATACATACATTATCATAGCAACATTTAAAAAAAATCATCTTCTGATTTTGAACTACAGTCAATGCGGTTTCGGCTAGGGATGGAACACTCTACTGCAAAATGTTTATGACAAGTTATTTCTCACTGAATTATGTTCTGACATTTTATGACATACCGGAATGAGATTCGTTGATTGTAAGATAGAAGTATTAATTTTCTTTTCCTTTACTTCGCAAATTAAATGATTTCTTCAGTAATAGCTTACCTCTGAGAAAACATTGACCTGGCGATGACCTCTCCCAGCAACATCCTTGGGCTAAGCAGGCATCAGCATTGTCAGCATTTCCACAGTTAACCCTATAGCTTTGTTCTATTGAACATTGTACTGCAATTGAAATCGGTGTGTTAAGTAAATATTTTTTGGATGAATGCTATGCTAGTTGTAATTTTTTTAATCAACAGATATTCAAACAGTATCCAAGAAGTTTACAACTCTTTATATGTTAATATGAATAGAGGTATACAAGCATGACATTCAATCGACATATGTTTCAGTTTATGGAAAGAGAATATGTAAAGTTTCTCCAATTCGAATGCCATTCGTCTTCATTAGTATGCTTGGCCTTTCTGTGACAAAGGTTCCAGAGTATGCGAAGGTGTGATGTACATCTCAGAATGAATATGTGGATGAACTCTCGTAAGTTAAGCCAATGATAGTTTTGCAAAGTACGCATGGTTAAGAGCAATAATTCGCATTTCCTTCGACGGCTCACTGCAAAATATCAGCAAAATGAAATATATCTACTTGACTCTAACCATTTATTTACCAAACTTCGTGTTTGAATACTGTTGAGAATATGGTGACTATACTTGTATACGTAGCCACTACAAATTCGACAAATATAGAGATCGGTCTAAATCATTACTTTGAGTTTCTACGGGGAAAAGTACATGGCTATAGGAAAGAAACGTTTCCCTGGACTTATAGCTGCACTGACTGACTTAAGTTACCAAAAGTAAATTAACTAAAACATTATTAGGGAGCTGTACATAAATACATTTATTTTGCAGATGATGTACATCAGAATCATTATGTGTGTGTGTGTCATATTGTTGTATATCAACTATTTTGCCAAGTGAATGTAGCACACCCATCGCGTAATGGTCTGGCTTATACTAACCTGGAAATGTACACCATGGGCGACCAATTGGTGGATATTCATAGCAGCAATCGATATCCTCACATCCCGATGATCCACCACCACTTCTTGGGTTACAGTCGATTCGATCAGGCTCATGCGCAACACATTCTCGATCTGGGAAAGTGCTGGAATGATTTAGCTTTATTACAGTAAAATTTTAGGCAAAGTTTTCTACGATGAAGCATTAGCATTGAAGTCCGATTGTACACTTTAAAATATGTTTATGCAGAATAAACAAAGGAACAGATCCTAATAAGTGACATAAGGCAGATTTGTTTGAAAATTAGGAACAACTAAGTAACCATCTTTTATGACCACATTCTATTCGTGACAAAACTATAGAAACATGTTTCATTGTTCGAAAATAAAAGGTGGATCGAAATTCTATACATTAACTGGGCTAGATAGCAGAAAAAAACAGTAAAAATCGTTGCATGAGAGAAAATACTCTTAATCTCGGTTCCTAAAACAGACAAAAAGCGTATTCCTACTTATGTTAATTCGATCTGTGTTTGAACAAATTTATTACATGCATGTTCAATGTCTGCCTTTAGAAATATTTTGTGTTAATGCACGTAATTATTTGGAACTGTAAAACCAACAAGGAAGTATTCGTAGGGGATTTGTATATATTCACGCCACGTGAATATACTCCGACACACAAGGCCATCGCTTTGTGTAGAATGACATCGTAACTTCTGCTCTGTCTTCTGTATAAGTGCATACAGTATGTACATCCCGAACATACGCCGATCGGCGAGTACTCAAGATTCAGGTCTTCATGATCATGCAAATTCCGCTATCACACCACTCGTTACTTACTGACTAAAAGCATTCAAAATGTAAGGACGAAAGTCAAATAGTTTTGATACATATAACTTAACAAGACATTAAGAGGACCATACACAAAGATAATGTGTGAAATATTTAAATATACTGGTCTAATGAACTGACCCCTGTTGATCTAACGATAATTTATTTTGTAGCAGTTTTGTAAAACAGCATGGTGTAAAATATGAATTATTAATGGAGGTTGTGGTTTGGTCGAATTTGACTTGAATGAACCCTATACCTGGCATGTATGGAGAATGAACGAAACAAAGTTGAACTTTCACACTTCTTTTACGGGTTAAGAGTAAAGTTTGGCATGCTTGCGTTATTACATGAATGAAAATCACTTAGAATTGACTGTCATTGAATAATACTATTTTCAGGACCTGAGTATATATTCATCAGGCTGGAACGCAAAGGTGCGTTTGGTAACAACATGCCACTTCACAAATTGCACTGCTTATGGGACTACTAAAGTGATTTACATTTTCCTGACACCACATTGTTAATATTTGTGATATAACATCATGACAGATTTGTCGGCAAAAAACTGTGCAGCCCTTCTTGATGATTTATTTTCATTCTCAAAAAATTATGAAGCTGAGTTCCTTTAATCTCCCTACAAGTCAGGATCAAAAACACCTGCAAGATATTTCAACAATACTTACTGATATATTGTAAAGCTGCCGGACTTGGAAGACACAGGCATAAATTGTACTATCCTGACCAATAACTAACAAGCTGTTTGACAAATGGGGTGATTTTAATGTTAAAATCCCAATTATCCTTACTGGTCGAGTAATATTACCTCAGTGTCAGCTTATTGTGTACATGTCTGTCAGTTGTTGAAACACTGTATAGTTTCTGATTCATATGAAGATTTCTAAATGAGGCACGTGACAGTGCATTGGCATCTAGATTAGTGAGGCAAGGAGTTAAGTAAGCTACATATTGCAATATTTGGGGCAAATATGACACTTCTGTGTGACAGCATACATTGACAAAGTTCATTAAAATGCATCACTCACAAATTTGTCAATTTTGGGCCAATCCCGATGGGTGTGGAATGTCTGTAGGGAAATTCAATGCTTACGTATCCACTCCAGATACCCGGTACTACCACTTTCTATTAGTGGCTAAGGATGAACCGATTTAATATTGTTAGTGATAAATATTTCACGGATCTTACAGTATTTTATGAGAAATGGGAAGTCTTGATGTCTAATGCAAAGTCTGAGGTTTTATAATGTCCCAAAAAAGGACGAATTCAACCGCTGCTTCAAACAGAGTTGCGTTCTGCATATCTCTGGTGAAAATATGTTAACAGGTTTTGGGATAGTTACTCCATTGAAGCCGCACACAAGACCTGACAGAAAATCCGCAGATGTACTTTATACCGTGTCACACGGCACCACCTTATCTTCGAAAGGTAAGCAAACACGTCAGGTTTACAGGTCAGGTTTACCCTCTCAATAAAACCGGAACCCTTCACCGTTAGAGGTAGTGAAACTACCCTGAGAGGGCCGTTGACAATAATTATTTGGAAGTCAATGAAAATATTGTTAAAAAGTTGCAATGGCCTAAAACACGCATTGCTCCCGTGCTGCACAAAGCATCACAAGCAAGGCAGACGTATAATCATGCCATCTATAGAGAGTCGCCGTAAGGAATTCGGTCAGACTTATAAATCATGTGCCTAATCGTATATTTTAATACTTGCCACGCTGAATACCCTTGGTTAGATGTGTCAAAACCGCGAGGGTCCTGAGACTCTTTTACGCGCCGAGAGTACCCTACATTACTGAATAAATCATCCGAACGGAGTGAGATATTCTATAATAGATGAGCTGCGACTGCGATAAACAACAAGGCGAAAATGATTTGAAATCAATCCACACTTTTGGGCCTTAATCAAACCTGCGAGAACATATTAATATTTCATTATTCAAAAATAATCATAAAGTTTCCAGTGGCAGTTTTAGTGTGAGAGGACGAAAGGAGAGATGCGGAGATGTTAACCCTACAAGCAAATTGTCTGATTATTGTATTTGATTGCAATTTCTCTACGTTTATTACATTATGGGGAAGGGAACGTCAGAACTTGTTTAAGTAATGAAAATAAAAATATCGTTTCCACAGACTTCCGTCAGAATATAAGTTGAGAGTTAAAATTTTCAATCATGCTATCACCAAATAAAGAAAAAAATCAGGGGTTACCGTGAATAGCTTGGAATTGGGGACTAAATGAGATTACCTAACATTTACCAATATTTGAAATTAAACATGGCCGCCATCCCTATGTTGCCTCTGTGGGGAAATAAAACTTACTCCAAGAGCTCGAAAATAGGCTCCTTAAGTGGTAGATCAGAAGAGAATTGTCCTAATATCTGTCCCCGAGGCGCATTCTACCTTAGGTCGTTCTTACTCGCACATCCGACATGCATCAATCGCATTCACTGGATAATTTAGCTTTCATATCAGTTGGAAACTTGCATATTATCATTTATCATACATGCTATGCCTGTATTGCCATTCTTCTATTGTTCAGACGGTACTGATATGAGCCCATATTTTAACTAGTGAAAATATGGATTATATTTTCACTGTAACCGAACTACTTACAGCGACGCGTACGCGTGACCTTCGCTGTATGCATGACCATCGTTGGTATATGTACATATAAAACAGCTGAGCGAATAAGACAAATGACAATCCGAAATGTCATTATGATTATGGTCAAAATTATGTTGTTTGCAGTCACTTTATGGGCATTACACTTAGGCACAAGTACAGTTGTACCAAAATCATACAAACAAACGTATTGAAAATTTGTATAATTTGCCGGCATCGCGACACCTGTCAATTCACGGCCGCGCCGGTCCCGTGGCGGCAGTGTTTTCGTGTCGTCTACGCTGCTGAAGATTACACCATGGATGTATGATTACACGTAAAGATATCGGTTGACAGAGCATCATGATAGAATCGCTTTACGACAAGTTTCCTGTTGATGAGCTTGAATTACAAGCGGTGAATTACATCGTTTACAGTCGTAAATGAGCCACGAAAATCCAATCGCACGAAAATACTCGCGACAGACAAGGTTGAAGGTGCACATGATATTTCCGATTTGTACCTGTCAGTGCACAGGTCATGTTCGTGTCTGGTGGCACCGATGCGGTGCGGGTTTCAGATACAAGTACCATCTAGGGAAAGTAAAACTTTCGCTTAGGTTGTTAAAGGAAGTTTAGTTCTATTTAGGCAAGCCAGAACGAAAATATACGAGCAGACGACGGAAATACCTTTGAAATGTTTTATTCGTACAGCAACAAATAAAAATCACGAACGAGTTACGACACTACAGCTTACAGTGTACTCACTTCATGTTTTCACTAATCCGCTTACGTACTGAGATGGTAAATTCGGCATATTTGACGTCTGGGAACATGTATAATTCTTTGAGATAAACTGACTGGTACGGGTATTATATCCACTGTATGTGCATTCATAGATGTCGCAGAGCTGCTTGCTCTGTGCTCTCAGCTGTTCATACTCGATAGAGTTTGAGCGTGGCGCGAGTATTTTGACCCGATTTTGGCGGCCTCATAACTTTCACGCAGGGATGAGATTATGTATCAAAACACAAAACACACCCATTTTACAAACTCCCGCCTATGTTTTACATCCACCGTCATTTAAACTAAAATAAATCTTCTTCAAATTGTGAAAACCTGTGTCAACATCGTAATATTTAAATTGTTTGCTTTAAAAGTGCTCCATAACCCTCCTTTGAAGTGGAACGGCCCAATAGCGGAATAATATCAAGAAGTGATACGGTTGTCATCACTCCTTAGCAACCAACTTTTTATAAGTACAGCCTGGAGGAAGCAAGGTCGATTTCAAGTTGATTTCGTCGCTAATTTCGGAGCGTCTGTAGGAAAACAATCATAACCAAAGCATGCATGTATGATAAAGGGGTTATTACACGAAGTTTGGGCGATACCACGTCGTATTCTCGTGATGTGTCCGCATTTTGACTCGTTGCTGCGCAACTCGTCAAAATACAGACACATCACTCGAATACGACGCGGTATCGCCCAAACTTCGTGTAATAACCCCTAAACATCTACCATCGAGAACAATAGAATTTAGCGTGCGCTAAAAAAGCCGTACGGAACGCGCGCCCGTTCCGTAACACGTACGGTTTCAAGGCGCCCCATTCCCTGCGGCTGTATCTGCGCGTTCACTGTAGAACGGTTTCAAGGGACCCCTTGGACGAGTGCCAGAACAAGTCTCGCGCGCGCTCTGTACGTACGTATGTGTGTAGTGCACACACTCCAAAACTTGCAGAAGCGCGTCCGAGGTAGCGTTCCACACTGGCGCGATAAAATCGGAAGAAAAATTGTTGACATTGCACGAAAACGGTCACTACTCCGACATTTTGATGCCCCGATCAGGAATGTAAGATGTATAATAATAAGGTTATTACGAAAATACCGCAAAGGATGCACTCGGACATTGGCGCCGCGCATCGCCCTCCGCTTCGCGTCGGGCGATACGCTGCGCCAATGTCCTCGTGCATCCTTTGCGGTATTTTCGTAATAACCTCATATTATTACATATGTACCACAGTTTACGTGCATCGAAGCGCGCGCGTACTACCGGTATTTGCACTGCAGTGCAATACCAAAAACATTATGCCATTCCTTTATGTTAATGAGTATTTACCAGTTTTGACCCGGAACTACTTTTGTTTGTAAACACAAAAATTGTCGTCTGCATAATTTCATATCAGTTCGGAGGCTGTTGCAAGTTATTAGTTACCCCATAATGGATAGCCTAACCGATAAAATCTACGACAAAGAAAACTGCATTTATTTATCTCAGTGTGAGGATGACTTTTATTATCCGGAAGAGCAGTCCGTCGTCAGCGAAGCAAAATCGACACTGACAACGCAAGACGTCAGCTCAACGGAGCCACTACCTGGTCCAAGTACAAGTACAACGTTAGGTGTAGCTGTCAAGCAAAGATTCGCAAGTGTTTTAACTGAAGATGCATTGAACCATCAAATTGCTCTTCAAAAGAACACAAATACCGCCAACAAGACCAGGCGTGAGGTAGCTGTCTTCAACGAGTGGAAAATAAATATGACAGCTGAACGACGGCCTCTGCATGAAATACCACCCGCGGACCTTGATAACTTACTGGCATCATTCTTCTGGTCAGTGAAAATGAAGAACGGAAAAGAGTACGAGCCAGACTCACTGTCAAGTTACCAGAAAAGTATAGATAGACATCTCCGAGAAATGAGATACAATAAGAGCATAATTCGAGACGACGAGTTTCAAAGAAGCAGAGAATCACTCGCTGCCAAGCGCAAGAAATTAAAAGCCGAAGGAAAAGGAAACATGCCATGCAAGGCATCCGCTTTGACGGAGAGCGACGAGACCAAACTTATTGAAAGCGGCCAACTTGGCACTTCATCGCCAGATGCAATCATCAACACAGTTTGGTTTAATATGACGAAGCTGTTCGGTCTTCGTGGAAGTAACGAACACCACCAAATGACATGGGGTGACGTCGTCGTTAAGCAAGATCAACGCGGCGAATATTTGGAGTACAATGAAAGAGTCACGAAGACGCGCAAAGGTGAACCGGGAAACACACGGAAATTTTCACCAAAGGCATATGCGGTACCGGACAATAAAAAATATGCCCCGTGCAAGTTCACCGGGAGTACGAGCTTCGTCGGCCGCAAACGATGAAATGTCCAACTTCGCCCTTTTATCTCGGCATACAAACGTCAACGGCAATCCTCGAAAGGGGAATATGGTTCCGAGCTCAGCCAATGGGCAGAAATAAAATCGACACCATAATGAAACGCATGTGTAAGCAGCGGGTTTGGATGGAAAACTTACGAACCACAGCGCAAGGAAGACTTCAATTACACGTTTTGCTTCACGCTGGTGTACCACCAAACACCGTGGCTCAACTTAGCGGCCATAAAAACGTTAGCAGTCTGAACAGATACGCCGTAGCTTCGAACGACCAACAAAAACAAATGAGCGACATTCTCACCGGCGGTCAACCGAAGTATGAGCCCTACAACCTCGCAGTATTGCCGACTGGTAACACCTCTCTCTCTGCCGAAGTTTCTCAACCTCAGCCTGCCATAACATCACAACAAGCGAGTGCTGTCGCGGGTATGTTTGCGAATGCAACAATAACCCGGTGGGACTTAATTTTAACTTCACCGTAGAAGGCAACCGTAACCAATCTAGTGTCAGTGATGTGCACGCCATTGGAATGCCTGCCATGAAGAGACGCCGCCCATGGTTATGTACGATTCAGACGATGAGTAAACTTTCAACGTTTTCAGTGACACTTTTGATAGTCGTTATCACCGGACAGTTCCCGATTTTGATATTTGAGAATTTTAAGAAAGTCGCTTTTTATGCATGGTGCAGTTTACTCTGTTTTGTGTTTCGTCCACGATACAAATATAACGTGAGACTCAGTCCTTGCTTGCCTTGGCCGCGGAGACTGAAATTTAATCATTTTCGACAAGTTACGTCTGCCGTATCGTATTCTTGAACTTCCTGTGATTTGTTTTGACAATTCCGAACAATTTCAAGCATAACGTTTGCAAAATCACCAAATAATAATAAAGTGTTCCGTTTTCAAAGTTTATTTTGGCTGCCTTTGCATTTTGCATGAGACGTATGTGTGTTGAGTACAGCCCCACTCTCTGACGTTCCTCTGAGGTCATGTTAGTAAACAAGTAAACAATTGTTTAACCAATCAAAATAGAGGGTGTGTCAACATTGACCAATGAAAGTGAGAACTGAATCAATGCCTCATTACAGTATCGTCAATGTTATATAACTCCGCAGGATAAGGCTGACGTGTCGAGGTAGCGTTGTGACTGTTGGATTGACGAGATGTAGTACGTTCGTAATCGTCGATTCTCTCTCATATTTGACGCAAATGAAAGATGAAACATATGTAATAATAACAGAACCCCATGACCTGTCAGTGCAAGCGCTCCGTACTAGCGGTATTTGCACGAGTGCTGCGGTGTATTCGGCTGTCCTTTCACTCGCTTCGCTCGTGAAAGGACTGCCGCCGAATACACTGCACCGCAGCACTCGTGCAAATACCGCTAGTACGGCGCGCTTGCACTGACAGGTCATGGGGTTCTGTCATATTATCACATTTTAGCGATGTCCAAGCACCCGTATAGTTGATGGGCAAACAAATGTCAATGTTGATTTAAGAAGCCTGCACTATATCAGCAAAGCAGGGCCTGTGCGACGTCTTCCCTCGTCTACGATTTCCTCTGCACAAGATGCATTGACTTTGTTCTGTGTAATCGTTTATCCTTTTTGTTACCTAAAATATCTAAAAATCTGACGCCGATCAATAAGAACAAGAGCAACAACATGAACGTAAGAATCGCTCACAGCAAATATATCCGTCAACACAGGTCGTTTCACGCTGAAAACGACTGACTATTTTTCACAATTATCGTAAAGCATGAAATCATCGACAGTAGAGGGGAAGTATGATAAAATCAACGAAGTTGCCATTTCACGGTCCTGCAATTCAATCTTCAAAATGACAAGAGAACAATCACACGGCTTCACGTACCTCCGTCAGTTGTGAGGATTAAACTCCAAAACAGTACTAAAACAAGGGCAGATATCTAGCCTTTACACGCCCGATTTACACGTCACCATCGCAGTGTAAACGAGCTGACCATGCAGTATATGTGATATTGCCGTGATTTTAATCAAAAACATTGACCAGCTATCACGTTACCGGGAAGCAGTACCTATCATGTATGATAAATCAATGAAGTAAAAACAACACTGAGATGAAAATCTGTTGTGTCCTGTGACAGGAAAAAATACAGATCGACATATTGGGTACTGATGAGTTTACAATCTCCAACATTCAGAGGATATTCTTGAATATTCATATAATCATAGTTTGTCAGATAGTCGCTTTACTTTTGTTATGCCGTGAATATGAAATCGCGTCAAGTATACTTTTCATACGGTCCTATGAAGTAGCCTAAAGCTTCACGATAAAGTGAGAGTTCTGATCAAAAACGCAGATTCGGTTTACAAGGGCGGAATGATCAAGTCTTTAAATTGACGAACGCAGTTAATTTCAACATTAGGCTTGACAGAGTGTAATACATACTTCCCTGGTACTACACCAATAATCAAAACAACACCATTGCCTCAAGCAGTTATGTGGGAACATAGTAATATCCGAGCACATATATTGCATACGGGCCGTTCCTTATATCAGCACAGCCAATGTAAAAATACATCATATACGATTAGAACTTCGTATTTCCTGGTTCGAAGAGTCAAATGTTGTTTGTCATTTAAAGATTGTTAAACACACATTTTATAAGGTACCGTGTTTAAACTTTATTAGGTTCTTTCCAAATACTTTTAAACATTCTCTTAAACCGTGATATATTTCCCTCTGCTATGTAACTATTTCTTCCATTGTTAGGACGTCACTACTATTATGTCAGACTCCAGTGTACTTTGAACGTCGATTTTAAGGAATGTTGTGTGGTCGTCACAAACAGGTTTGCTGTTTTACCAACTAAACATTAAATTGTGCGATCTGATAATACGAATAAAAAGGGATACTACTCGCAATGAGCAAAACGACAGATTTAGCGAAGGAAATAAACACACTTATATGCGTGTTGTATAGTTGTCCACAAAGCTCACCTTCCCCAGTTTCTGATCATTTGAGAATAAAAAAGAGGAATTACATGGCTTCACTTACCTCCAAACGTCGCGAGGATCAAATTCGCGAGCAGTATTAATATGGCAGAAACCTCGACATTAGAAGTCACCATTCTGTAACAGTGTAAACGAGCAAGGCTATGTACTATGTCAACTTGTCGTGATTTCAATCGAAATGTGTGGCTAGATACCACGTGAACAAGGACAAACACTGGCCGGTATTCCTATGTGCGTACCAGGTAGCTTTGTCATCGACTGTAATTAACGAGACTTGCTGCTGCTGATCTTGCGAACTTTACCGGTCATAGTTCGCAAAGTGTGTTAGTATAACATGAATATCACACGAGGACTGAACCCATAAGCTCGCACAGCTATGTAACTGTAAAGTGACAGTTCACTGTTTGTAGTAGATGGGGCTTGCAGAGAGATGTTCTGAAGATACCCCTCTTCGTTACAGGTGTTTAATTATAGCCTTTCAAACTCGCTGGCTGTGTGGCATCTTGCAGAGGCCGACCGACTGTTCGGCACGCCTCAGCGTACTTTGTGCCATGGCGATGAATCTTGACACAAATGGCTGCCTCCGCTTGACACAAAGCGCTTCAGCGAAGTTCCGACGAATTCCTGACTCCCACTATGCTTCAACTAGGCAGTTGAAATTTGTAAAAGTGATTGGAAGTGGAAATTTATTTTATTGTAGCGTTATTAGTTAATCGTTGCCCTAATTACAAGACGTCTATGTCTTGTGGTTGGTGATTTTGACGTCATCAGTTTGTGGCTATACCACTTGTAAAATGATGCCCAATGGTTTTGAATTTCACTTTTAAGTTAATTTATAGTTACATTAATTATCGTTTGCAAACCTTGCCCAAAGTAAAAAAGTATTGAAGCTGGGCCGTGACGTGAGACGTCACATTCACAAGAATACCATTGCAATGGCGTCAAGAATTTTATGCTCATCGTACTGCACTGACGCATGCACTGACAGCAGTGAGCCGTTTGCGGCCATCTTTGGCGGCCCGCGGTGCGAACTGTTAGGTAAGAATAGTTTCCATCATATGATACCTAAAAGTTTGTGGTCATACCTTTGCGGTCATACAATTTTCTAATTGTTGGCGCAACTAAATTTCGGTTCTGGTTGTTGGACTTGTTTGCGGGTCAAAGACAATATTGTACAGTTTTCGCTCGAGTCTTTTGCAGTAATCGAATTTGGAAAGGACGATGCAATACAACCTTCTCATTTTGTCGTGGCTATCATCTGTGGAATCTTCCATGCAAAAAGTTATTTCTTATGCTTGTAGACGACCATTATATTTGGATGTTTAGAAAATAATAGTTGCTTGTCAACAAACAAAAGGTAACCTGTGCTCATTAACATGAGGTAATGGCATGCTGTTTTTTTTCATTTGAAGTGCACTTCAAATACCAGTGGTACGAACGCGCCCTGGTACAACAAAACTGTGACAAATGTGTAGCAATGGTTATTACTTAGAGGACGGTTAATGTACTAATGAATACCTCCCCCGCTCTTTGTATACTAACTGTTTCTTATTTGGGTAAGCATGTATATTTCCATTAATACCTGTCACGCTAGGCTCTCCTGTTCAGATATATTAAACTGCACGGCGACCGGAGGCTCTTCACAGCGTTGAAGTACTGTACACAATGGAATAAACCATTTGCACAGAGGAGGATATTCTATAAGTGAAGAGGGACTTCAATAAACGACAACGCAAATAGGAAAAAAAGAATTTCTCAGTGCTGGTTTCAATTGTGAAAAGACGAAAGGTGTAGATGCGGTGCAAGCACAGTGTTAACCGAACATGCAAATTTGCCTTATTATGATATTGGGTCATCATTTTGCTACGTTATCTTTGCATTATGGAGAAGTGAACGTCTGCTCTCCGTCAGAGCATGATATGGGATCGGAGTTCATAAATATTAATGGTTGGGCTCTCGCTTCCTTATCGATGCATCACTTATTATTGGTATAGAACTTCAGCTTTTGGACTACATTAAAACATAGTCAAATATTTTGTCAATCATACATTGTGCCTGGGTTTAATTATACTAGTCCTCTGAAACCTCTAAAAATAGTATCAACCATATCATCAATATACTGGTGTTTATATGTCTTACATTTTAAAAGTAGAAAAAAGTCATTTTAACTGTTAGCAAGATCGAGTAGAGTGTTGTGAAAGAATGTCGGTTTTTTATAACGTCTGTGTACTGAATAGCGAAATTCGCTCTAGCAACATAAAGAAACATTCTTCACAAATTTCGTAAAGCATGAGATTACGAATTTCCAATTTAGCAGTCGTGCAATTCAATCTTCCAATGACAAGAGAAAAATCACATGGCTTCACGTACCTCCCTTGGTTGTGAGGATTAAACTCCAAGCCAGTACTAAAACAAAGGCACATACCTTGCCTTTACAAGTCACTATGTAAACCATCTTGCCATGCAGTACATGTAATTGCTGTGATTACAATTGAAACGTTAGAATAGTTTCCACCAAGTGGTACACAATCAGTATCCGGGGTCGTACTCTTTCCGCATTGTACTCAAAGAGCGTTATCAACGGTCGTTCGGTGACTTTAAAGACTGCTCGACTAACGAAAGAAATTCCTATGATTGACGTTGATGGCACGTAACCGACAAATCACAGGCGTCGAGCCTTCGCGTATTCATATTGTTTTAACAATGAATAGATATCAAAGATTCCAGTGACTGTTTTCCTTGTCAGTACTGTAATATTGCCAGACGGTTGTCTAGTATTTTAGTCTTGCGAATTTAGTTTTGACGACTTACAACGACTTTGACCAATAGAAACCCCAGATGAA
The DNA here is from genome assembly GCF_041260155.1 of Ptychodera flava. Taxonomy (NCBI): domain Eukaryota; kingdom Metazoa; phylum Hemichordata; class Enteropneusta; family Ptychoderidae; genus Ptychodera; species Ptychodera flava. The sequence goes on from NC_091935.1 coordinate 32,380,375, forward strand.
GTCGCATCGTAGCATAAAATCAATTAAATATCAAACAAACAAGCACACCATGTACCTATCAAACACACATATACGCAATCAACCAACTAAACAAACAAACAAACATACACACAGATGACAATTCTCTGTCCTGTATGACGGGGACAGAACACAGCTTGATACATTTTGGATCAAAACCCGTTATCAATTTACATAATGCGGGAATATTCTTAATGCTATTGTCATAGTTTGTCGAACGGTCGCTTCATTTGTTATGTTGCCAATAGGACGCCGTATCACGTGTGTAAGAGAACTATCGGACAAAATCGCGCTTAAGGTAGAACGCACCTCGGGGACAGACATTCGGACTCTCAAACTTTTACAATTCTGTTCTGACATACCACATGTGGGGGTTCATTTTAAGCTCTTGGTGAAAGAAACTTTTCACCAGCTTAGTTTTCGAAATTCGAAAACTTTTATTTTTCTCCATAGAGTTAACACAGGGATGGCGGCCATTTTGAATTTCTAATATCGGTAAATCTTGGGTAATTTGTTTCTCTAGAACAAAACTTTGCACGGTGACCCCCTATTTTTATTCTTGATTTTGAAAGAGAATGATTGAAAGATCCCTTGAGGAAAGTTGGAGCAAAGTTTAAGTAGTCTTTCACTTTCGAGGTGCATACTACCTTAACTGACAAATCCCTCATACCAGTAGCCTAGGGACTCTCTTGGCTTACCAAATAACTTCCAAATACCAATGGAAGCTTGAAAATGTAAGGACGAAAATACTATTATGCAAGGACCTCACGATGAAATCCTAATCGTGAAAAGTGTTTCGTGAGGACATAAATGTAGCAAAACATGGACGCCTGCCCATGTCGGATTATCCCACTGGCGCCCGAGGGCTTGACAGTACTCGTTGTTCTGCTCTCCATCGCATTAGTTTTGATGGAGAAAAGAGCAATGAGTACGCGATCGATAGATCGAGCAGACGATCGATCGATCAAGCAGACTACCCAACCCATGAGCGCCTGTGGATTATCCTCTCGACGAAGCATGTAAAGGACCGTTCAGGAATGGGCCGGCAAATTCTTCTTGTACATCAGTAAAAATAAGTGAACCTCTCACCCATTGCCCCCAAAAATTGATGACCTCGTTTTTAGATGAAAAAATATTCTGACCCCCATCTATTGCCTGAGTAAGTATTGATCCAATTTTGAATGATAACGCTAGTCATTACTGGTGCATAGATAAAATATAACATCAGTGGAAAAGAGATTCCAGATCTCATATACACTATACTGTGTTCCGGAAGGTTCAAAACTTCTTCATCACTTGTGTGCTGCTTCCCATTTAATGGATTACATTTGTACCAGCGTTGGAAACTACCGCCCGTCCTCCCGTCCGAGACGGGTAACTTTTCAGTCGGACGGGAGAGAAATTGTACTTCCACGTCCGTGTGTCGGGCTCTCGATAGTAGCCCATACGGCATGCCCAGTAATCTCATCGATCAGCCGCTTATAAAGGAATATAAAGGAAAATGAGGGCAACTCCACACATCGGCTCTACCAAGATTGTTCAGTATTACGATATGGTGAATAAGAGGATCATTGCATTTATTTTGTGTGGAATAGATGGCGAGACAACGGTGAATCGATAGTGCTTTGACCCTAGTCATGTGATTTGGGTCCCCTTTAAACCAGTTTGTTGATTGAGTGATTCGTCTTAACGGTGTTTCGGAACCAAAAATGGGGTTCCTTCATCAGTCGCTCTCTTGTTTTGTATCCCATCCGCTTGGTTGTGTGATGAAGTCATCTTCGTCCTCGAAGAGGAGAAGCCAGATTCGTTATTGAGAGAGTTAGCCACTATTGACTGACTCTATAGTGAGCGATCCGGTGTGTGGTGTCATATTATAATTAACATGACCCAGCATCGACCGGAGTTTCTGGACGGTTATAAGGATTTTTGTTTTAGGGCATATTTTGAGCGTTGCTAGTGCTCGTTGTGTTAACAGTAAATGTTGTACTAATCTGTCAACGACTGGTTTGTTTTAGGCATTTAATCGATTATCGGAACTTTTAGTTTTGTGTCAATTTTTCATGGACTTTGTAATAGATTTCGGGTCGATATTGGTGCCTGCTTTCCGTGTTTGAAAAGCATGTTGTGAAGGGCTGTTTCGAGAAATAAATCTTGTTTCTCTGTGTTAAGCCATTCCCAGGTTTCATGGTTTCGTTAACAATATTTTCTGTAAACGGCCTTTGAAATCGGTTTGGTCTGAGGAGAGTATTGGTTTATTTAATTCATGCCGCCAACTATGATTACTTATATGGCAACTCTCTCAGTTTTGATTTTCTTTGCCAGATGATGTTTTCTGTATTGCTCAGCAATCTTTTCAGTTTGGTTGATTGTAGTACCAATTCGATGACAGATTGCATCTTGGTTTTATACGATAAGTTGTGGCATGAAATGGAGATAAATTAAAAAAAAAATTCAGTTTCCCCATTGTTAAAACCAAATATATAGGGGGCAGATGCTGCAGTCATTTGTAGCAGGACAGGGACTGGACTCTGATTATGAATCAGACTTTTCTGATCTCCTGGAAAGTGATGTTGGTAGTGACACTGACTTGATGTAATCTGTGCTTGACTCATGTCAGCACTGATTTCATCAAGGAGACCATGCAAAGATCCATGATGAAATGTCCAGTACTCGGTTATCAACACGATGTATCAGAGTGTTATCAGCATTGTTATTGTAGAATTTTGTATTTTGTAAGTCCGGATTAGAATTCATTTCAAACAGTGGAATTCAGAACAGTTTGTTTGTAAGATCACAGTTAATACTCATCTTGAAAATAAAGTTGTCTACAGTTTGAAGTACATAATGGTTTTGTGTTTTTTGAATGAATAGATTTGTCAAAAATTCAGGACAGGCAACTTTCTGGCAGGACAGGCAAGTTTTGAAAGTTACCAGTCCTGATGTCTGGCAAATATTTTGGCCAGTTTCCAACACTGATTTGTACCATCATCTTCTTCTGAGTCTGATATGTCACTGTTACTGTCAAAATCTGTGATTTGAACAGTTTCTAAATGATATATGATCTTTCTCCGAGTTTCCATGTTTTCTTGTTCTCTCCTGAGCACACGACAGGTAACTGCTTTGATTTTGTCTCCTTTGTTCCCTTTGGTTTGCAGATTGTGATGAGTGAAGTATATGTGCTACACGGATTTACTTGTTTAATTCTTACGTCGTTGCCCTGTCACTCTCTAATTGTTGCAATCTAACATATCGTCTATTCAGTTAAAAATAATTTTATATGTAAAATGTATGTGTGTTTTGTTGTACTTTCTATTCTATTATGTGAAAATCATCTGCATGTAATTTAAATATAGCTTTCCCATTTAAATGTAATTTGTCGTGTACTTCTCAACAGGCATTGGACCAAAACTACATAGCCATTTCGATTATTCCTTTTTGGACCACACATCCTAGTATTTCTGTTAATATACGTCTACCAGGTTGATTGAAAACTGTGTATCATTCATTTTAACAGAACCTCACTTCCAAGGAAAATTGTAACGACCTTCAAATGGGCAATACACAGAGATCATGTTTCGGTGAGGTAAGAGATCTAGGGCATAGCGTTTAGCAGTAAGACTATGATGTATTTCACCATTAAAGAATCTGAGCAGAATGGCAGAGAGACCTACAAGGCGCGACTCTCAGTGTATTATTGACCTCGCCTCTGTAGAACTTTGCCGGCAGTACGATGAAGTTAGAATCCCTTACAGGGCCCTACAGCAGTGTACATTTTACTACCAACTCTAAACACACACTGTGCACGTGTAAAGATCTGTGTGAACCCTATTCTCAACACTCGGGTCAGAAAAAGTCGCAGTATCATAAACAGTCACTGTTAGATCAATGACCCTCAAGACATAATCACACGGCATAATGAAGAGTCCGCTAACATTACCACCGTGCTTAACCAACATTATAAGGCTGCATTCACAAACACCTCTGGAGAGGAATTGACGGGGGGATTTGAAAATATCAAGGGTATGTTTGGACATTTGAAGGGATTTTGGGACTTAAAGGGGACACGAAAGGAAACTCTCTTTGATTGATTCGAAATATGTGCTTGGTTGTCAATTTATAGCAGTAACGTTTGGCTAATTTTTTGGCGATTTTTTGTGTTTCCATTGCAGTTTCTTGTTCTACTCCCCAAGCATGATGAAAGGTCCAGTTTTTAGCTAATCAACATAGCCAAATGTGTACAGTTAGCATTATTATTGTTTTAAATTGAATTCAAGCTCGGACCAGTATTCATCTGTCATCAATAACAATGATTACGGTCTTTACACATGTACAGAGTATTTTTCTAAATAGGATATTTGTCAGACTAAAATTCTGTGGGGAGTAGAACAAGAAACTGCAGGCGATACACAGAACAAAACATACTGAAATATTGTTCAAAAGGTACAGCAAAGTGCCTTTATATGCAATTGTGTCAATTATGTTCAGTTTTCCCGACAGGTGAGAGAAGTCATCCTGTTTCCAAACCTTTTTTTGTGATCGCTGGTTTTTTGTTTTGCAAGATGAGGTTTTCCTGTAAGAGAAAATATGTATAAACAGCGCCCTCCTTCCCTGGGAGAAAACACAGACACACACGAATACACTCACAGACACACATTCACAGGCACACATACACATATATACACACAGACACACACCGCAATAATCTGTCCATTTCAAAATAAGGCCAGTTTTACAATAGTTTTAAAATAGTAACCTTTCAAAAGCGTTTGCGATTTGGAGAAAACAAGTGACACTCCACAATTTTGATGCAAAAAAACAGTGACCCTCCCCTTGCATGTCACAGTCAATGTATTTGACTTTTAATCTTTCAACAAATACGTTTTAATTAACCTTTACAAACAATCACTTTTATGAAAGGTTCCAAGTAATTCGATGAAAAAAAGATCACATTTAACAATAAATAATTCTATCAAGTACATAAAATACAATTGGCTATTCAAAATCAAAGAGGGACAAGAGCTGTAAAGTTGACCTTCATATATAGTTTCGCTTGTAATTGTACAGAGAGCTCTATAATTATTTATCAAGAAAATAATTGCAGTCTAAAAGTCAATATTTAACAACATTAACATACAAATGTCCAGATATTGCAAGTTTAGTCAGTGAATTATAATTTACACGTAGACTACCATCATGTGAGAGGTGAATTAATATTTTGCGTGAAATTCAAATATCATATCTTTGTCCCCATCTTCACTTTGAAATACCATTTTCTAATGAAGTACATTTATATCAGTTGTCAAACACTTACAAAGCACATATATTGCTAGTTTTATTAAGGAAAAATGTTGTTCATACAATTGGTTTTCTCATAGATTGCTATGTATAGTGGATCAACATTTATGCTGAAATTCCTAAGTCAAATTTCTTGTACATGTATGCACTTCATTTGTAACCATCCTAATCTAATCAAGTACATTGATATAGATTAACAAACATCTATAAATGCACATATTGCTAGTTTTATATTGGAAAAATATTGTCCATAGTTTTCTTATAGACTACAACCATGTATAATGAATCAACATTTTCGAAGAAATTAAAAAATCAAATTTCTTGTGCACACATGTACTTTTTAACTCCCACTTCAGGCAAAGTACATTCACATAAATTATCAAACATATATAAATATACAGATATAGCTTGTTTTAGGGGAAATTTGTTAATAGTTTGCCTAATGGACTCCCATGAATGATGATTTGATGTTTTTGGATGAAGCTCTATATCGGCCACATCTTGCGTTCTAATAATTGCGCAAATATATGACCCTCCCCAAAAAGCATGCGTGAAATTTCACGACCCTTCAAAAATGCTTTGGCGAAAATTTGCGACCCAAACCCAAATAACATTGGCCTTCCCCACTGTGATTTCTGTGCAGTCCCTCGGAGGGGAGATTTCAAAATTATAGAGTCAGAAGGGCGCATATTAACGCACTTTAAGTTTGTTACGGGAGAATTATAAAAATTAGACTACCTTTTTGGATTTACCCGCCCCTTCCCCTCCAGAGGTGTTTTGTAAATGTGGCCTAATCAAGATTTTGTCAATAGGCCAGGTTGAAGACTATTCTCATAACCTATATTCTCGTGGTCGAAAAATTTTCACGCCTACATACCGCTGTAATCAAGTCATCGGTTTTTCCAACGGTCTGAAAATAACTATGCTTCTCATTTCATAGGAAAACTTTAAAGAGGGTTTACGCTTACGTGATAATTACGGTGCAAGTCTCGAGCACAAACTTCCTTCTTCTATTCTATAAATTGTTGGGGTAACGTTAACGGGTGACCCGAGTTTACCCCCTGCATGTTGCTTGAATTGATGAGAATTGTGAGCTGTTCGAAATTAAGCATAGTTATCAGCGACAAGCACGCGTTCAAAATGTCAGTCTGTGTTGATTAATGTCACCAACAAAGAGTATACAAGATCTAATTTTAGAGTAAATAAGAACACTATCGATAAAATTATGTCATCGACTGTGTGATATTTCTGACATCATATGCGTCAACAGTAATTAAACCCCATCTCCGTTCTGTTTAACTCTATTCAATTAAATTCTGCTCATTGGTTCTATACTATTCTTACTATTAAGTTCCTCACCCTACTCACTCCCATCTCTCCCCGTCGCCACTCTTCTCTCTCTCTCTCTCTCTCTCTCTCTCTCTCTCTCTCTCTCTCTCTCTCTCTCTCTCGTCATAATTGAGCGATAAAATGTGATCAAATGTGGACTTTCCTCTCATATTGAAGCTAGCACAACTTTTAATCGAAAATGAGCGCTTTAGACCAATGATTTTGTAGAAAGGGAGCGTTTGACATATGTATTTATCCCTACATCTAGAACTTGAAATCCGTTTGTAGAGTTTGTGCTTGTCATTTGAACTTTCTAGGCAAATCTGTACCTTATTTGAAGTGAGTGCCGCCTGATTTTTAGCGATGCAATAGTCAAGCTAATAGTATAAAAACCGCATGAGGTTTCTCGCGGGACGATAGTTAATATTTGTTTTTTTTAGAGAGGGCGTAAACAGACAGTTTTAATCATATATAGCGACATATATAGTTCTGTTGCTCAACTAACAGCTTGAAAAGGCCCAGCTCAACGCAAGTTGTAGGGAGTATACGATCAAGTCGATTGCGAGAGTTGCAAGGGTTGTGTATTATGTATGAGAGAGGACAGTGGGGAGCGCTTTTAGGAGAGGGCAGTTCGAAGATTATATAATAAATAGAGAGTCAGGGGGGTTGGAGATGCGAAAATGAAAAGATGGAGATGATATTTTACAAAGAGTTGCAACAGCTTTCGTTTTCCACTCCAAATTTAACCTTGTTAAAACACATTAAAAATTACATTTACGTTTAGAAGCACGACCAGTAACAATTTATTTATTTGGAATAACATGAGGTCCAGACTGAGTAGGAGGAATCCAAACTGTTACTAAACGGCTGTCAATGGTACAACATAATTTACGATGTTGTGTTCTATTACATTAACATGGCGGCTAATGGTTGAAGTATACAATCAAAACTTTCCCATGACGAAAATGTGTGACCGGATATCTCACCCATGGTCAATCAAGCTCATAAACCTGCACACGTGATATGATATATACTGCACATAAGACACCACGCATTGACCAAATTTCTCTGCAATGTTTGACCTGACAACCACATTACTTGGCAAGGCCTTGTTAAAAATACCAAAGGCAGAAACAGAGTGAATGAAGAGCTGCTCGATGGAGGAAGTGAAATGCGCCTGTTATGATTTGTACGCTTGCAAATACTTCCCTTATTTGGCACCTATTTCATTATATCATCTGTCAGGCGTATTCTTACTTTAAAAGACGTTGGCTGGGAAAATCGAAAATTGTAATTAATTCTGGTGAGACTTAGTCTGGCAAGATATTTGATTTTCATTGTTTCATCGAAACCGCTTCCTTTATTTTCAGCTTCCGTTTCCAACACTGTTGAAGCTTAAGTGTGTGTGAGAGCCACGTTTTTTTTACCACAAAATTTATTAAATACTTGACAAATTACGCACAGGAAGATACATTCCCTTCCACATGCACGGGACATCTTCTAAAACAAGTTGACTTGGATAAAATGTGTATGAATGCTGATCCTTCTAAACACTAAATATTGTATTTACTTGTATTTAAGGCGAGATATCTAAAATCGAATTTTCTGTTACACTATACGACTTCGTAAAAACAATTTCTGTTACAGTTGCGGATAATATTTGATTTGCAATTTAACACTTCCATGATATGTCTATAAAACACTTGCAATAAATCGGGATCACAACATAAATATATCTGATGAACATAATTTTGGTATTTCTCATTTTCACGCCACTCACATTGATTCTTAGACCCCGTTCACATGTCCTGCATTCCTTTTAAAGTAATGTGCGTTTTCTCAAAGTTTGTGCGTGGATTATCATCCATTCACTGGTTTGTTTTTAATGTCTGCTGAAGAAATCAGGGAGGGGAAGTGCTGAGTCAGGGAGGGGAAAGGGTGATTTCACTCTGCAAATCCTTCTCTCCAAGATGCGGGAAATCTGATTGGGATCCAACGTGGACATACAAGTCAACGCCCACGGGAAAGAACACAAGCCAGGACCTGTTTAGACGGTGCATGGTAACTTTTGCCCACTTGGAAATACAAACTGAAACCTTTCGTGAATATTAATAGATTAATGAAATTTCCCATAGAATTCCTTAATGCCGTGGGACACTTCCTGATGAAAAAGTTGCAGAAAATATCAACAACTTTTACCTCGATAGCTTTTGCAATTTATGACTTCCCGAGCGTGACTATGCTGAAGTATTTATGTCCCTCTGGAATTGAAATTAAGTATGGGATGAATAATTTCCATCGAAAACTTAGTTTCATAATTTTATGATGGCTATTGCAGAAGACAAATCTCAGAGAGAGAGAGAGAGAGAGAGAGAGAGAGAGAGAGAGAGAGAGAGAGAGAGGAGAGAGAGAGAGAGAGAGAGAGAGAGAGAGAGATCTCCGAGAGAGCAATTTCCTAAATACGCAACGTCTTTATAATGAATCATAGTCGTTTTGTCAGTGAAAAATATTTACATAAGCATATCGATTAGAAACGTTTCCTACTATCAGTAAGAATATGAACATCACGGGCGTTGCCCTGTACTCCCTGGTTAATCCCTCTCATGGTCGTCGGATGTCAATGCAGTCAATTGTTACAGTGCTACTTGTGAATAGAATGTGTGAACAAAATGACAGTAATGCATCGCAGGTGATAGAGAGCGACGTGAACCTACAGACACGGAAGACAAGCCGTTCTGAGAGAAATGTCTGTGTAGAGAGATTTAATCAAACATCGAGTAAAGGCAGGTCACATGTCAACGAAGGAAACGGGGCATACATAGGATAAACATTCATCTATCGGCCGAGACATCCCAGTATATGAAGCCGGTCTGTCAATTGACACCACAAAGAGGTCGTGCCTCTGTAATGCCCATTGGTTGGCTCACCATTGTTTACAGCAACCGTCAGACTTACGTGAAAACGTGCAAAGTGACACGGGTTTGGAAAATTACAGAACTGAAAGTTCAAATAAAGTTACTGCAATCAAAATGATTCTACCAACCCTTTAGCTTTATCCGCATACCTCAACTTATTTATCGCATTGTTATTGTATGTCGACAATATCATCTAAATGTTTATTACAAGACTATACTGCATTTTTCGACCCAAAAAGAACGCGTGCGTGATGATATTGTACTTTGCTGGCAGCTGTTAGCCGTAAACGAAAGTTTGCCATCCTAAAAGAATGTGCACGTGATTTTATTGCTTGCAACTATACGCTCTAATCGAAGGACAATACTACAAAATGATGTTTTATCTCGAACTATCGCTGATGACAATTTTAAAATTTCAAACGTTCAAAGCTATGTTCTTAAAACCAAAGATGATATGATTTATTAGGCGTTTCAAAAGGAATAATTTTAACACCTTTTAATGTCAATAACGCCAGATACTGAATAGCAACGCCAAAAACACCAAATCTAGATATCAATCCGACCACCTGTCTCTGCTGTCTTGTTGGACGGTTGTGAATCAAAATGTTTCCTTATCGGTTGCGCGCATTGATCTCATGAATCTCCCAGCTAATGTAAGCTAACTCTATTTTTAGTTTTTAACACACACATTCATGTGTGTAGCAGTGTAATCTTAGACGAAACGTATCCCAACTTTTGCTTGACGCTCACATTTTAACTCCTGTTGAGCCTTGCTAGAAAATGATTTCAGAAGATGGGAGAGAAAGTCAGTGTCAAATGTCAATACTTAAGACTGAACAATGTTCGAATTTACGTTTGTGTTTCCTTGTCGATATTTAGCCATACAATATTCACAATATCTGTACGCTCCGTTCCAGTCGCAAAAGAAATTCCGTGGCAATCAGCAAGGCGGCTCTTCAAATACTAATATCAATGGTCACACAGAGGCAAATACCGTACTTGCCAAATAAATATCACTTAAATGTTTGGAGTTGGTTACGATATGCAAGCCCAATCTAGAATTTCAGAATATGTGGCAAACCTGTGACAGATTAATCTGTTTCTCAATGCAACTATGGTTTGTTCAAGTCCATAGCGTGCATAAGCTTATTTGTTCAAAGTGTTCGGTATTTCCGTACTGAAGTCGATTTTAGTGAATGGTATTTGGACGAACGCTATAACACTTAAGCATGTAAATTTATCCCCTGACAGGAAACCAGTGCACCACAGACAAGTAAAACTATCTCAGATTTGAAAGCTACCTCCGTCAGAGGGCGCTGAACCAGTTTTCATGCTGTTAATATTGATTTAATGGACATGGGGTTAAACTTTTTTAATCTGAACATTTTCAAGCAGACGGTTTGGTCGACAACGTTTAAGGGGGTTCAGATTGAAAATGTGCTTGAATTCATCTTCGTCTGTTGGATGTTTGAAATATCAGGTGGCTGATTATGATATGCTAGGATTAACTCTTGAGTAACATAACAAATATTGGTAAACATTATTAGACAATTTTCAGTGAGTATATCTACTAAGAATTGATATAAGACATTAAATTGATTCGTTTAAGTCTCTATTTTCATGATTCCTTACTTCTCCTGCTGCACGAAAGTTCCTTAACGACAGTCAAAATGAACACCTCGCAATCATGGTGATGTAAAAAAGTTCATGTGTCCGACTTTTATTCATTATCTTCCACAGTGCTATATATATCCTTCCATGCATCATACAAATTAGCAGGAGGAATGCCATTTTCAGTAGAGTTCAAAGTTAGACACAAAACGAAGTGTTTTTTGTCGTTCAAAAGAATGGTTGGTTTGATTACCCTGCTGCGAAGTACTACCTTGTGCATCACTGGTAAACGACGCCCAAAGTCAAGAACACTGGTAAAGAAATGTAAGGAATGTATATTTCCCGTTGAACAGCATCACCATTGTGTGGCTCACTGAATTTCACAATTTATTTGCTTTTATCTTTCGGCACGATGATTTTAATATGATGTTGGATTTGAATGGCACCATTAAGAGCTCCCGTGTTAGCCGTGTTGTCACTAATCAGCAGGTCAATGTCCGAAGTGTCATCTTAATGAAGTCTTTGAGGAGAAATGAGACTGAGTTTCCCCTGATTCAGATTTATAAACTTCTGCAGGAATGTCAAGAAAGGAACTAAGAACAATCATATTATCATTTGACGGCTTCTCTTTGTTGATCTCTGACGTGAAAGATCTCTCATATAGGTTTGTATCAATTACATGTGTTTGTCACCAACTGAGATTGAATACACTTAGATATATCTGTTCTATTGCTGTTTTTTGCATTGCCTTTTGAGCTGGTATTATCGAAATATTAAAGTTGGTGAGCTGCAAAAGAATTATATTTTGATACGTCCTGGTGTTTTCTTCAAATTGCGCATCACTGATGTTATTCATGTCACTTCCAGTCTTGTCCTCTGACCTCTATCTTCCCGGCCCTCAGATTCACAAAACGTCTCCGGACATCTGCTGGGGGTTTCAACTGAACTGCTGCTAGCTTGCTCTCCTTCCGCACCAACATGACTACCATCAGCACTCGCGTCTCTAAACCTTTCATAGGTACCCACTACATTTGAATTGTCAACGGTTGATCTCAGATTTTCACTAATAGATACACAGTATTTTGCTATCTGGTCTATATCTGCTGTGCCAGGGCTGGCGACGGATGTTGGGGCTGATATGGGGATATCTTCCAAAGATGGTAAGGGATCATTTTAACACTCTCCATTCATGATATTCTCGTTAGGGTGGGGCAAGGTTTTTGTTTATATGATCGGTATCAAGTGAAGGGGAAGTCTCTGTTACATCATCAGCCATGCGTTCACGAATGTGGTACGTTGATGTCGATACTGATGTATCGTTAAGTGTGTCATACTGGAAAGATTCGTCATAAGACGGGGAAGCGGGTCTATCACTAAGCACATCATCCTAAAAGAGAAAGGAATAGAGATACCCTTAACATACACCCCATACGGAAAATACACTATATATATTCTATTATCACTTAAAAGACAAACTCAATTTTTGTCAGTGAAAATATTTCGCATTATATCTAAAATAGGGGACACATCTGGAGACTGAAAAGTGTAGTTAACTTGAATACAACTGAAATGGTTCATTATTTTATGAAACTACACTGTTGAATTCACATGCAGACTTTCATTGCCCGATATGACACGACGCTTAAGAGTAGTTGTCACAGTAAACAGAAATCAAATACAATCCAATCTATAATATTTTCAAATTAGAGAAACTGCTACTGAAAGTAACCCACCTTCGCTAAAAATAAAAAAAAATAAGTGCATTACTTCTCCAAATAACACATGAGAAAACAAATGAGCAAAACTCTGCTCATGTTCTTTTCAAGGCAAGGCAAAGAAGAATGTTCAACACTAACTGAAAATATATGCCTTTAGATGAAATTAAAGTGATAACACTATAAGATTTGGAAACAAATAGTGAACGTGTAAGAAAAACAACTTCAGAAAATGAGGCGTTTAGACCAAAACAGGTCAGAATTTGCTCAAAAACTGTAAACTTGAACATGAAATCATAATTCCAATAAATAACTTACTAATAAATAGCTTTGCCACCCGTCTGGTGTGCCTTTGACAAATAGCGCCAAAAAGCGGATTACTCTCTTTACAGAAAAGAAATTGACTGACAGTCACAAATGTATAATTCCCAACCATCTCGGATATCATAGACATTACCTTACCGGGATACGTGGTAGCTTTTCACTCCTTATTGCTTTCTTAAAACTAACATACAAAAATGCATCGCATGCTCTTGACTCGAGTATGTCTCGCACTATTACAATTGTCAGCCAGAGCCTCTAAAGACAGTGATAGTGGGAGAATTGACTTTAAAAATGGTAATAGTTTGTGCAATGTGTACAGAAAAGTTAATCAGTTTTTATACGCAGTAATTACACCTTTACACCTGTTTAAGAGATCATCCTTTCATCAAGTAGCCAGGCAGTAGTAATACAACATCAACTCCATTGTCAAACAGAGGAAATAAAAGGACACCATTCAGGTATATGTACTACATATTCACGAGAACACAATGTAGAGGCCACAAGGTCAATTTTGTCCTCAAATATACCATCTGCAATGATTTATTTCATATAAGTGATTTCCCGCTCATCGGCATTTCTGTAATCCGCAAACTACATAGAATAGAGCTGTCTTACCATGTGTTCACTGAAATCGTTTTTACCTGTTGACCTGAAGCAATACTCGCGGATAAAGACTCGATGTTTATAGCAATAATACAGGGTACAGAAACACAATGCCATCAAAGGAACAAGTACTGCGACCACTGTCATAATCCTCTTGTTACCTGCAAACCACATTGAGGAAGTGATTCAAAAGAGAGTTTGTATTTGCACGACTAGCATTGAATATTTAATTTTTTAAAAAAGGATTATGCAAATTTCGTAGATAAGAAATTAATATTTCCTTGTCATACTCAATGACATATGTACGTAAGATTTGTTCAAATGCAAAGTCCATCCAAGGACATTGATTCCTTACCCTCTTTATCTGTTGTTACTGTCACTTTTACAGGATCTCCATCATGATAACCCAAAATTCTTCCCTGCAACGTTATTTCATATGTAGTCGACGGGATAATTTTCTCATTGATAGTCACAAACTCAGACGAGCCGGTATCAACAGCAACCTGTAAGGCGAAAAATCATCTCTAATCCTTAGGTACAGTAGTACGTCGATCTGAATTAGCCGCATCAATATATATATATATATATATATATATATATATATATATATATATATATATATATATATATATATATATATATATATATATATATATATATATATCTTTATACTGAGAGAGAGAGAGAGAGAGAGAGAGAGAGAGAGAGAGAGAATGTCAAAGACTGTCAACGGAGCACACCTTAGCTTTCTCCTTACCCATGTTCGACGTAGCCCAAAATTAAAGGGACGATATAAACGTGATATGACAAGAATCCCTACAAATAGCGGGTAAGCCTAATTCACGTGCCGCGTACCAGGGACTCGTGAGAAATTATAGGATGGGAGGGAGGGCCAAATTAAAAAGAGTATACGGAATCTAGGAATTGCGTTAGTTTATACATGCTCAGAGTATATTCAGGCAACACCACATTATCCATCTCAACACTACCTTTGTTACGCCAAACTTACAAAAGTTGGGGATTGAAATTATTTAGATGGAATAAAGTCTTTAGAGTTTGACCAATTTCGACACCTCTACACACAGAGAGGCCGACTTTGTCTCGGAGCCGAGTTGTCGCAGAGCGGAGAAGTTTGCCACCGGCCGTGTTCTCATTGTATTCAAATTTATTGGCATGTAAAGACCGTGATATTTGGGAAAGGGTGTCAGTAATTGTTTTCATTACCAGAAAGTAAATTGAAGTAATGCGGAACAACAAATGTTACGCTAATAACACAGCGTGCAGGTAGAAAAGTTGGCTACTACGGGATACGCTATCGGTTCACGTGATCGCTAGGTCGAAAGCACACTCAAAGTCGATGCCGAAAAGACAAAGTGAAATACTATTGGCTGATAATTTAAGTTATTCTCTATTTTCCCGCCTTTGGTGCAATGTTGCGAGTTGCGTCACAAAACGCTGCAATTGTGGAATACTACAAACCATCAGCATGGCTTAGTTTGAAGCCATGGATTTTCTGTCATAAGCACTAATCTTACCAGCCATGCTAAAATTTAGAACACAAAATAGTTTACTCGAGACAAAAAGAGTGGAAATATTTCCGGCCTCACAAACCAGAGATACTGAAAATCGTATTCCATAACGTGCAATGGACTGAAAGGGAAGAGAGCAGCAGCCATGTAGGAAGACCGCTTTGTGTTGTTATCAACATTCCCCTGTAATTACCGTGATAACTGAAGTTAACGATACGCTCTATATCTTTGTTCTCTTAATCCAGTTTGAATTGCAACAACAGTATTCCCCCGAGATCTGATATGCGGCATGTCTGGAGTGTGGAAAATTCACTTTGTTCCATGGGAATATCCATGACATTTCTAATTTTAGCGGCTTTTTATTGCAACACGTGCTGATTTCTGCCCCTTAACGAATAGTATCGCCCTATGCGTTGGAACGCCACTGCACTGAAAATCGGCTGAGGCAGAGTCCTTATCCTGCACAATGCATCGAATCAAACAGGCTTTCATCACCGTTAGGCCGCATTCAAAAAAAATGGTGAGGGGGGGGGGCTGGAGGAATCGCGATTGAAATCTTATTTTTTTCAGATCCCCCCTCAATACCCTCAAAAATTTTCAAGTCCCCCCCAAATTACCATATAGCCGCATATTTATAAGGAATGCACGCAGAGTAAAAAAAAACATGTAATGTGTCGTTCTGCACGCAAATGTTCAACACTACCTCTTATCAGCAGGTCGTAGAGCCGTATTACTAGGGCAAGTTCTTAAATTGATTCATTTTTAAATGCATCAGTGAACTTTTTGGATTTCTTAGTCTAAGCCGACTTGAGTTTATCCAACTCTGGCCAGTTCAATGGCACCAGCTGAAAAGCACACAAAATGGCAATCATGAGAGAGTATGAAAATTGGCTATTCCTAGCTACGTTTAACCAAATTGTGAAAAAATGAGCACAGTGACCTACCGAAAATTTGTTTTCAAAAGTACAAGACATATACTACTTAGATGCCACTTATAAAATGTTTTACAAAATTGACAATACTGAAAGGTTAAAATATTCCATTAAATTAATGTTTTAATCTCAGAAATTTTGGGTGTAATAATGGCAAATTTGATAAAAAATAAAAGATTCCATTTAGTCACACATTTATCCATTTAAATTAGAGTCTTTACTGTTCAAAATTTTACTTTTGTGTTATTGGTACAATGAGATGTGAAAATTTCATTCACTGCATGAACTTGAAATGAATGGTTTTATATATTGATTTTAAGTGATTTTAGAAAAACTGACTTTTCATCGTACATTTGTATAAGATCAAGTATGGTGACCCCATTTTTTTCCTCCAATATTTTATTGTTCTCATATGCCAGAATTCAAAAATCCATGGTAACTGTTAGTCCCCTAGTCTTCTATGTGTTGCTCTCTGGCTGGATCTTGTGTACAAGTAGATGTATGTTTCACTGTCAATTGAGTGTCCTATGAACGAAACTCTTCTTAAACTACATCAGAGTCAGAGCTACATGTATCACTGTCACTGCCAGTATGTAGTAGCAGGGCAGTAGTTGTATTAACTTTTTATTTTGACAATATTTTTGTTCAATTTATACAATTTTGTTCTTGTTCTACTCCCTACAGAATGTTGAGCTATCCAGTAGTCAGCTTGTCAACACAGCCTACGTGTACCGTGCATTTGCATCATTCAATTATCACCAGTATTTAGACAAACGGGCTTTGTTGACAAACTGAATATTGTGTTTTTCAGCAGCATGCTGTAGAGAGACACCAAGAAACTGTGTTTGATACATTGCATAGAAATATTGAAAAATTATCAACAGTTGTAGCTCCTGCCCCATTACAAAGCCAACTTGTTCTACGAAAATTTAATGGCATTCATACATTTTTAGACTTTTTCGAGATTAAAGACATAAAATATGACAAAACGGTTCTAGATTTTGTTTAATTATTACTAACATTAGAACCATTGGACGACATCAAAATGTTGGGAGTCAAAATATTTTCAGGTCCCCCCCCTATAGGCAGAGCAAAACTTTCAAGTCCCCCCCTCGACTACCCCAAAAATTTTCGAATCTCCCCCTGAATTCCTCCAGCCCCCCACCACTTTTTTTTGAACGCGGCCTTATGCGATAGTGGGCCCTTCAGTCACATGTACGTTTGTGGAGGGACCGTGGTTCCAGCCTGAAATTCGTTGAACAAGGAAGGAAAGCCTCTGGTTAGCATCACAGTGGTTAACTGGAAACGCATTTGTTTACGCATGGAGGTATAAAGAGAGAGTCGTCTTTTGCCCGTGATATGACTCCAAGACTGGCCAAGACTGTATCATGTTTCGAAAATCAATGTTGACCTGGCCTGACACGAGTATGCCTATCGCGTTCATGGTGGGCCTGCCCGCAGCCTATGTGTTGTGATGGGACTGTGGTTTACTTGCACGCGTGCGAAATACAGCGTTTTGGTAACATTTTGATTGAAACAAGTTGGCAGGATTGTGGACTTGCCCACAATATAAACCTGTTTGCAACGTTTTGATTGATACCTGTCAATAGGTTTACGCCCATACCAGTCACAGTTCGATAGACACCATAGGACCTAGATATTTGCAATATAGCAACCTTAACATATGGTCTGTGTACAAAATCAATGTACAGAATTTAGACTGATCAATTTTTAATGTTACAAATTTACGTGCAGTGTGATTTTGAAAAATACTGGCCCTCGCTCCCAATAATTTCTCTCGAGTCCCTTTCTGCATATGCACAGAATTCGCTAATCATTCGCTGGTCCCCAGTTCATGCGTTTAGAAGGCGGCGTTGAAGCCCGAATGTTGATTTATTAATGAAAATGAACCAATGAATTAAATTTGAGTGAAAATGCACCTACTTCTGGCTCGCGGCACGCGGTGCGTGGCACGCGGCACGCGGCACGTGGAACGTGAATTAGGCTTACCCACAAATAGCTGCTCTGCTGCACACAAGACCCTTTCCATTAAAGTGGCACTCCCACTTGGTAACATTTTGAAGCACATTTTATAAATGCCAAAGGTCGATAATTGACGTGGCGACTGCGCGCGGATCGCGAGATATCGATAAAGACATGAACTCAAAAAAGTAAAAGTTTGAATTCCGGTGGCCCACCTAAATTCAGCTTTCGAACATCGAACGTTCGGCACTTGGGCCATTGTCAACTAAGCTATGGAGTACGAGTCTTCGTTTACGCTGCTGTATGACACAGTACCACTCGCATCGGTGATCGGTCATGCCCCCTGGGGGAAAGCCGAGTCTTACTGACTCTGAGAATAAACGGAAAACAAAGTTTGATTCCACCAGAATTCGTATAGGTGCGGTTGATACATAGCGGCCGTCGAGTGGTATGCATAGACGCATACCACTCGCGCGGCGTACTGTGTGGCCACGTCAAATATCGACCGTTGGCATTAAAAAAATGTTTTTTAAAAATGTTACCAAGTGGGAGTGCCTCTTTAATGGTGCTTGGGAAATTGAGTGCGTATTTAGGTAAAGTTACTCGGCTAACTAATCATATGTGCTTCCATGACCACAGCACAACCTGTAGCGGAATTGGAAAATTAGCCAGATCTGTATGTTCACACATAGAATTTTGGGGAGCAACATGCGTGACAAGAAAAGGTAAAGTAGTTTAGATATGCACATACATGCTAGTTTATTTGACACAGCGTAATCAGAACGTATTGAATTAAATGAGAAGGCATTTTACGAACAGTATTACGCAAAATTTTATTGCTCGAAGAACATATACAGGTAATTTTTACAACGCCAAATTGTACCATAATTGAATTGTTTGTTCTGCTTACAAATTTGCATTGATTTAACATTCAATATAACACTGCAAAATTGTTGTGAGTAAGCTTTGACCGACGTGCTAACTTTTACCCCTGATGTCAAATTGGCACAACTCAGAGCGTGCCAGACATGCTGGATTATCTCTAAGCCAATCAGTTGCTTGCAGCAGCTCGGTTAATTTTCTTTTCTGCTTTGGAAAACCTGGCCTTGCTACGCTCTGTCCATGGATAAAACCAAGAACTATAGGGAAAATCTTCCATGCAAGCCATATGACAATTACCTCAAGGAAAACCAGGACAATATCTGAAAAATGTAGATACATTTTCGTTCTAATTTGCACCATCCTTGTTAGCACATCCCTGGACCTTTATACCTGATGTCCATATAATTTGACCATTAGTTTTTGATGTTTGACATTGTCAACGTTTTTTGACCATTTTCATATTTCAAGAGTATCACATTGCTGAATAAAAATGTATACTACAGAAGAGCTGCGTACACAATAAATATCGAGGTTATATGTGCAGTGTTCTCACGATTTTCCATGTACAGAAATGTTTTTCCTACCCTGTATAAGCTGTAATTGTCATACATGTATTAAGATAAAAAGACAAGAAAGTTGTTATACTGTTGTACTCATAATAATACTTAATACTTACGCATGAACTTGGATCGAAAGGAATGCAGTAGGTTATATTATAAAAAATAGTATAATAATCTGTCATGCGCATTCGATTCCCATTAGAATGAATATAGGGTGTGTGAGGTGATAGCCAACGAAGGAAAATAGATCGAGTTGTTGTAGAGATGTTTGTGATCTCTGCTGCTTCAAGCGTTGCTGCAAGAACAATGTTTGTATCATTAAAGGCAATACACAGTATTTGTCAATACTTTTCTGTGTGTCATTGGCTTCCGATAAGGCCGATGCAAATTTGACGCACACAAATGCTTTTAGTTTTCATTCCCACGACAGTATCAACACTACTACATAACTGAAATGATTAGAAGCTACAGGTATACATCTATTGTTTGTTGTTGTTTCGTTATTATGACGAATTATTTCAGGAACAATACAATCCATTCTGGGTATATTCAAACACTAAAAGAGTAGTAATTCGCCAAGGACCCATTGATATAAGCAAGACAGAAAGCGGGCAGAAGTTGTCGATATCGAGAAGTTCAAAGGTTATTTATAAAGTAGGGTTCGTCCTATCGGTTTTTTGTAGTTTAAAGCAGGTGAAGACGGTAAAACGACAGCAGTCAATAATATCGCAATAAAAATTTCCCGTCCATTTGAACGAAAAATCACATTATTACTGTGCCAATGTAAAAAGCAAACTAAAGCTGTTTCAAATGTCATTGAGCACGATGATACAACGGAGAGACAAGTGTAAATGAGATTCAATCTTGACACGAGAATCAAAATTATTATACCAAGAAATGGTACCTAACAGCGAATGACGCTTTCTTGAACAATGTATGACAGTTTTGTATGCAGTTCCCAGGTGTAATATCTGTGTTTGATGTTCAAAATTTGGAGTTTAGACTCAGGAAATATCAAAAGAGACGTAAAAATATAGGCCATTCCTTTAATATTTTCTTGAATTGCTGTTGATCAAGAAATATGATGATGAAAGTGGGTGATACATGTTAGAGTAGTGGCTTCAAACAATCCATAAATTGAACAATATAACAGCGAATCATGTATTTGCCAAAGTAGTTGATATGTTTTCAGTGATTGTTGCAAACTCAGCTATGTGTAATTGGATATGTGAAATTCAAAACACATTAATTAGACAAATGTGTTCTACAGCAATTAACAACGATTATTTTGATACACTGACTTGAGCAAATGTACCCGGCTCTTTGCATAAATACCGAGAAGAATAAAACTAAAGTCGACTTTTGGGTAAGATTGTCGAACGTATATTTACTTAGATTGACCATATCTTGATATTTTGTACATTAACCACATATTTCTACCCTTCTTTTACAATCAAACATTTACTGTCAAAAGTTTGACAAAAACGGGTGATGTTGACAAAAGTAAGGTATTTTAGGCAGAGGCAGTAAAGATAATGCAAAATCAGACTACACTTCACACAGAATATGGAATAAATTCACGGTTCTTTGTATGGAAAGACCAAAGCAAGCAGTGTGTTTATCTATTAAAGGTTTCGTGCAATACTTAATCTTTAAAACACAGTAAACACAAGAACAAGTTTCGTAACAGTGATAAGTAAAGATATACAGATATGAGCGAATTATTGTTAACTTTTTCTCTTTTTATTAACTAGACTGGACTAGGCAGATTCTTAATGAAACAAAGAGAAACCGGCCAGAGTTTTGACTGTGTCACTAATGAAATAATATCCTTACAGACAATATGAACTGATACAAACCTTCCTGATAGGAAAAAAATGGAGATGATATGGTTTTTTTCTTCATGTTTCTTACTAATATTTTTCTGGACACACAAAACCAAATATTTGCCTGAATATTTAAAATTATTCACTATTTCTTCATCGACTTTATGTTGACGAACTTCCGTAATGTATGAATGTCGTATAACGCATAACATGTTTGACCTGGCCTATTGTTTGTCAGAAAAGTACTACCCGATTTTGTGACGAAGTATTAAAACTGAAGATACAGCTTACCATCGAAATATGGGCTAATGCTGACTTCTGTGAATGAGTCATTATCATGGTCGCCCTCCCTGACAGCCTTTACTCTCACACTCCAAGTGCCAATAACGTCATCAAAGTCTGCTCCCAAGTGGCAAAACGTGAGCGATGTGTTGGTACATTCGTCTTTCTGTATCCACTTTTGAGGAGCATGCATCCAATCAGAGAATCTGAAAGCAAAATTGAAACCAACCGTGTAGAAATACAGTTCTGAACGTAAGTATCTCAGCTGAGAATTTGTTTGATTATACATCTACGTTTTTTCTGACTTCCTTCATGCTGCATACACCTAGAGTTATGAGAAACAGTTGTATAACATTACCGAGGTTGTACACTTACTGCATGTTGTCAGTACAATGAATATCTTAGTGGGTTGACTGGCCGATTTTTCAAAGCTGTACGAAACATGGGATTCATGCACACTTGCGTGCAATTTTGTTTTCAAATGGCTATTATATTTAACTAGAACTGGTCAGAGAATGGCAATTATCCTTCTCATAATACGATCCCCGATACATGTGTCTGCCTATTGAATCTGAAGTGTAGTAATATCATTCACATTCTAATTCAGTACATTTTTAACATGTTATAGATAACTGTTGATCTAATTTCTTTTAAATCGGCAACTACATGGGCTAGAAGTTTCGTTTCATTTGTCTCTTGAGCACTATGCAAAGAAAACATTATCAAAACCTGTTGGTTGACCGTTGCTTGGTTTCACGCGTATCAGAAAGTGCAAGGGCTAGAGTTTGATTTTTCTTAGATGATGACCAATAAGAGACTTGTTTTTCACCAAACCTTGGGATGAGCTATAATGACCTCTTACATAATCTTATGTACCTCAGGAACTACAAAGGGTAGAATTTTGGTATCTTTCGTATTTTTTCGTATGTGGCTACTTCTCTCCCTAACTTGTCGGCCGACTTGCGAGTCTGACCTAATTTCCTATTTCTCTGAATCTGCTATAGGTACAGGTATGGTATTAATTTATATATCGTACCTACTCGAGCAGCTGATCACTTTCACAACAGTTATACCTCATTAATTATGTGCAGACCTTATTAAACGTTGGCAAAGTGGGCTAGGCACTTTGTTCCGCTGTCATATGGAGCAGTATAGACCAACGATTCTCAGCTAACAATTTTGTTTAAATTGCTTATGTTGCAAAGTTCCGCCTTGCTTTTGCCCTAGTAACGCTGCCTACATACAGAATACCATGGCACATACCTTCAAAGCATTCTAGCATGTTTAATGGAGTAAAATGATTCATGATTTACTTACTCTTGATAGAATATGGTGTATAACACCGTGCCACTGTCACTTGTGCCAACAGGCGGATCCCAGGTCACAGTGCAATTCAAATTAGGGCAAGCATATGTCACATTGGTTGGAACATCACCTAATAAAGCAACATACGAATGTCCTCCTAATGTTATATTGTACGGATGTCGGCATAGAACTGCCAAACTGCGAAATGCAATATTTTTATTACAACATGTGATATATGATCTGCAAATCCCCTCCAAGGCAATAAAACCTTAACGCTTCTTACATTGCAGTCATGGCTCTTACCTTTTTCCAAAGTCGACTGCTAACTGTACTCTTTGCTAAAGTTTCGATTCTAAACTTATTTGACACATGAAATTTAAACAAATATTTTGATATGATAGGGATAAGTTCATTTGTATAGCCTCCTTAGAATACATGCTGCCGTTCAAAGCACAAAAAGTGAGCAAGGGCATATTTTATTGCTGGAGCTAATGTAAAGAAAACAAACACTGATCAATTGTCACAGGGAGGACACAATCAACACCCTTTAAGTGACTCAACCTTAAATAAGCTTTGAAGATATTGAATAAGATCACTTTACGGTAAACAATATGTACTAACCATTAAGTAATTATATAGTGAAGCCAGAAGTGTCACATTAATTACAAGTCATCGAAGTCTCTCGTCCCTTTTTTTA
Organism: Ptychodera flava; assembly: GCF_041260155.1. NCBI lineage: Eukaryota > Metazoa > Hemichordata > Enteropneusta > Ptychoderidae > Ptychodera > Ptychodera flava. Next base: position 32,404,181 of record NC_091935.1, read on the forward strand.
CATTTTGCCATGATCAAAGAGATTCCATGCTTCTTAAGTGAGGGTAGCCAATACAGAATTCTAAGAGCAGCTGATCAGTGAATTTTCACCAGTTTATGCCCTAGTTAGTAATTTAGCTGACTTTGTCAAGAACTATAAAATGATCTTAATTAGCATTGGATAGCGAGCAGCTGTAACTTTGGTATTAGTCCCCTTTGGATCAGTTTATTAAAAAAGTCCTGTTGATCTTCAAAGAGCGTGCTGAAATTCAAAGACATTCCGCTTGTCGGTACGGCTTTCTATAATAAGCCTGCAAGCCAGCATTATTACTAACAATCAGCGAGTCACTTTATGCCCGCTAAAATTTGTGTTAACTAATTCACAGATTAAACTAACAAGGTGAATACTCAATAAATGACACAATGACACGGTTAAATAGAAGATAAGGCTTTGACGAAGTAGCCCAGTTGCAATACTGATTACACCAGTATATCAAGGAATCTGCGAATTTACATACAAGAGCATAAGCCAGGTGCAAAGAAACCTCTTTAGAAAACTGGTGCTTAATGATGACTACTTGTTATACTCATGCAACTACTTGATGAAACGAATTCATAATTACCTCTGACCAAAACAAATGCAAGGACACGAATTCCCACTAATAGATTTAACATCTCCGAAGTAAACGAATCCCTGCCATGTAACACACGTGGTAGTATCATGCTAGTTCGGAGTCCAACGCTCTTCTCTTCATGACCGCCAGCCTTGTGTGATCAGATCTGCTGAAGCCAACGCGGTGACGAAGTTGTAATTTATTGGAACCCAACCCCCGACAGTGTCGTGATAGAAGCGCCACTGTGCGTTCTTGAGCTGCAAAGTTCAACCAATTAAAATCACAGCTTCAGTGCAGGGAGTTTGACACGGATTTTGGTAAATGAATCTCTTTCTGACCTCCTTACAAATTGAATTAGAACATTGATGCAGAGAATCAGGCGGTAATAATAAATATTACATAATAGTTGAGAAATGAAGATAAACAAAATAACGAACAACCCATAACAGACTAAACATCCGCTCATCCATCCACATTTGAGCAATATCAGTCCTAGGTATATGTAGCTAACTATACAAGAAGTACCAGCCAATCAATGCACTTCATACATTGTAGGGAGGAAATCGAAATAAAGTGCATTAGTTCTACTCTATGTCATTAGAAAGTACTTTATAGCAATTGCATTGCACATATAAATATGAAGACGGTTGCGAGTGCAGTGACAAAACGGACTGGCCCCGGTTTGTCTTTGTGCGCATATGTGAGTGCACGCGCTGAGTGTGTATCAAACAATACACCATTTCCGATGTGACGAGTCAAGGCATTTGTACTCAGCATCATATCCATAGAGCTATAAATAAGGCCTACATGAAGCACGTTTGCGATCATCGTATCTAGTCAGGACAAGGCTTACATTGTCTAGAACCCTCTCTATTGTTTTCGATAAGATAACCGTAGACTAACGTCTAGCATTGTTCTCTTGTTTCTGTAAAAAGTGTAAAATGCTCATCTGCTGGTGAACGGACTCCAATCTCATTCAACATTAAAGAACCTGTTCTGAAACACTTTTCTTTCCATGATCTGCTGCGCTGCATGATGTGGCGCACGTTTGTGCATATTTATCACCCTGCCGCACTTCTGTAATTCTTGGTTAGAAGTGAAACTTATAATTAATCAGCATTGGTCATCCGACAAGGCGTTTGTAGTAGTGAAGAGTTACTGTTCATTGAAAGACTGGTTACAAACATATGTAACACAACCCATACATAAAACATCTGCGAGTACTTCATGTGTCCTCCTGAGTAAACATTGGCTGATTCTCTTCCACATCTGGAAGATATTGGTTACAGACCCTGTTGGCCAGTGACAATATTTGCATTACCGTGCTGTCTCTTCGCGCAACCTCTTTACCTATCATTTGTAAGTCGTCGCAAGTAGTGTTATATATCAAATATCAATGAAAGATCCAAATCCCGAAAATTTCTGGAGAAAACGAATGGAACTAATTTGAGAGAATATGATCTTTTAATTGTTCAAATTGATCAAACATGTTAGGTTTCCTATTGCTGAAAGTTGCAATAATACAAATTACCCTCATATTACCATCAAAACCAGCGAAAAGGACGAGCTTGATACAAGGTGATTGTATCTCGTGAACCTTGCTTCCAGGAAGACCATATACCAAAATAGTAATCAGGTTGAACCATTACTAGTCCAGTTAACATTTAACGTCCCCCTGACAGTTACTGATACATGTTATTTGAATTTTATTATATAAGCAAATTTCAACCCTCTCGAAAGTAACAATAAATTCAGTATGACGTAAAAGGATAAATTCCAGTATAGAAGAAGAAAGAAAGCGCAAGCAATGCAATTGATAGCCATGTTTATTAGATATGACCTTATCGGTCGCATAGCCGAACAGTCAGTTAACATGGTACAAATACGCAAATACGTATTAAATCGAGCTTATGTTGTGTTCACTACCGTGAAATTGTACATAAAAATATTTTATTTGCGATTGTTCCAAACTCAGCAGTTTACATCTATGTTATGTACTTAGCACAATTAGTCATATGAAATTGGAAAACTGTCAAGGAGCACTTACCGTTCACGAGAATATTTCTTGAGGCGCAGAAGATTCTTTGCGAGTTTTTTTTTCTGAATCATTCCTTTATACTCTGGCTACGAAGAAATGATTCTTATTTCGCCAAGTGTAGGTAATTTTGCTGGTGGACAGATTCGTACCAAAGGCTGTCTGGAGCAGTTAAGCGATGTATCCATTGCGTAGATTGAGTTTTTTATTGTATGATAGCGAACATGTAAGTGTTTGAAGGAGTAACTGCATGTGGAGACAAATGTAATCACAGGCTTGGAATAATTTATTATGATCCTCAAGTTGGTAACTCGGCTTCAGTACAATGCACCCAGGCCATCCTGTAACAGTTATACTCAACAAGCCATCGTTGATGACACAGTCCCCATTTGTTAAATGGGTACTTTGATAACAAGTCATTGGAGAGAATAGAGTCCTGTTCATTAATTAGGTCTGTGGTTAAAGATGAGATCCATGGTGGTGAAAACGTTAAAACAATTAGGGCTGGCACCCTAATTACAAAGGTCATTAAATAAGTCAACTAAAAATAAATCAACTGGATGTTGCCAAACATTTTTGCATTCTATTATGACTCTGACAGATTATCACGTGTGCCACATTTCATACCCGATACCTCAAAGTGTCAATGGATTGTATTACAGCACTGTGAGATTAATATCTGTACAAAGTTTCACAAATTTTATTGATGGGGTGTTTCTGGAATTATCACTCTAATTAGGAAAGTTCAGTAAATATGAAGATCAACAATTAACTAACATGACACTGCATAGAGTCTTTGTTCAATGTTAAAGCAATGTGAGCTCAACATCTGTACCAAGTTTCATGAAATTTGATGAAACGTTTTTCGACATATTAGCCTAATTACAAACATTCATCAAATATGAAAATCAGCAGTTAATTAACACGAATCTTCTACATATCTATGCACACTATTGCATCACCAAAAGATCAACATCTGTGCCACATTTCATCAAATTTGATGCAGTATTTCTAGACATATCATACCAATTATGAAAGTTTATCGAATATGCAAATTAGCAATTAATTGACATGATACTGCTTAATGTCTTCACATGGTATTACAGTACTGATAGATCAACATCTGTACCATGTTTCATCAACTTTGAGACAGTGGTTCTGGAGATAGGCCATCAATTAGGAAAGTTCATTAAATATGCAAATTAGCAATTATTTCGCATGACACTGCTAATTGTCTTTGTACACCATTATGAGACAGTCTCTAAAGATCTGTAACAAGTTTCATCAAATTTTGCTGCAGTGTTTCTGGACATATCAACCCAATTACAAAAATTCATCAAATATGCAAATTAGCAATTAACTGATGCAATACTGACATATTTCATTGTGTGCTATCAGAGATCTGTGCAACAAACATATTTACAAAGTGTAATGACATTTAGTGCAGTTGCTCTACAGAAAGAGTTCTTTTTCAAAAAGTCATTGTCAATGACATAGTTCCCGCTTTTTCGATAAAATTGCCGTCACATGGCTATTTTTTTGGATCGGATCACAAATTAATTTGACGTGCATATGTATGACACAAGGAGTAATCCTTGTATTAAGTTTGAATAAAAATCGCTTCAGGCATCTCTGAGATATCTTCGTGAACGGACGGATGGACGCACGCACGCACGCACCCAGACATGACCAAATCTATGAGTCCCCCGGACGCTGTCGGTGGTGACTAGCGAATCATTCTATCAGGAGATTTCATTCAACTTACAACCCCTGTGAATTGCGATCCTGATTCTCTTCGAACAGTAGATCCTAGATGTAACGATCACATTAACCGATAAGCAAGAACAAGGAAGTCGGTTGACCTAAAATGGATTTCTAGCGAGAAAACGATGGTTTCAACCGGAAAGTACCAAGTTAAAAACATGATTGTTTGACCTAACGAATAGCGTTAAGTGGAGTACAACTGTGAAACTGTATGAGATACTTGTAAAGCTACATTCAGTAGTAAATTATTTACTCTATCAAAGGATCAGTAGGAGTACAACTGCCTGTTGGATCTAACGATGAGTTGTTTGTGAAGCTAGGTTCAGTAGTTAATTAAATACTCTAGGAAAGGATGTTTTAAGTTGGTTGAAGTACAGGTGTCGAGAGCTATTACATGTTGAAGAACGAAGACTGCACCACATTGTCAAGGAAAGAAGTACGTTGATCAAAGAGGGAATTTCCGTCCTTCAGGGATGAATACTTATTATTATCATTATATTATTATTATTATTGTACTTGGGCCTCAGCCCAAGTACATTTGTTTTCATTCCGTGGGAAAAAACTCTGTAAGGTATAACCATTTCTGGCTGAGACCAGGGAGGGCAAAATGGTCTTGGCTTCATCTTTCTTGGCATAATAAATGGCGTAATGATGCTAACTTAATGGAAGTGCTGCTCTCAGCCAGTCATGAATAAGTGAGATGTGAATATAAATGCTTCTCTATCTGAGTTTTTGCCACAAATCTTCTGAATACAATCAAAATGTGCATCGAAATGCAACAATTAATGCACCCTCCGTTTCCTAAGAGATGGCACGACCCTTGCTACACCCACTGGACGAGCCAAAGTGGGAGGGTAATTTCAGTTTGGTCGAACAGGAGGGCTCGAGACCAGAATTTAACATTTAAACTTGAAACATGTTTAATCACTGACAAGATGTGGACTAGTGTTAATCAAAGTGAAAGTTTGAAAAGGAAAGGTTTTATATCCCGGACACAATGAAAAACATTACGACTGGAAACTGTACCCCCAGTTGAGAATAGTAATGCCCACAGCGATGGAGAACACTTATCCTTGAGCTGAGAAAACCAGACCATCATTTCGAAATAGAGCTGCAGATTCGAGAAGCTCGTTCAAAATACCTAGGTACACCCCATAAAGGGGTGGTTTCGAGTTTTGAGGGCAAATTTCGCCTCCTTCATATAGAAATCGTACGTTTGTTTTTCCAGAGACACACCATTTGACACAAATTTGCATGTAAAGGGGTCGCCAGTAAGTACGTGGTCAAATCTGGCATAAGAAACAATATGAAATGTTGGGTAAAGCCAGTCCAAAATAAACTGATTTGAACTTTTGTGTTTTGTAATTTATACCACTGCAGTAACATTACCTTTTTTGACAACATCACACAATGTAATACGTTTTGAAACTGAATACTCCGACGTATTCTGTGTCTCCTTTGCTAAAAATACGGTATGCCGATTACCATGTAAGGAGATGATGACGTCAAGACAGATTTGTAGTGCGTTTGGTCCTGGATGGTGCACGAAGTTTTGTCGAGGTAGCTTGTGTATTTATTTCCTAAATGGGAGAGATTAGGGTCGATCTAAACGAAGGCCGAAGAATGTTATGATACTCTAAGCGAGCTGAACTCTAACGCGAATGGTTGGATAATTTGGAGGATGTCTAGAACCGGGGTCTAGAATGATCTCGTCTCATTAAGATTATTTGGCGGTCAGTATTGAATTTCAACTGCGTCACAAGTTTGCGAAATGAGTATTCCGTCGAACGGTCAACGAACGATGTTTTAGAAATCTGGAGACATGGCACATCGCATTTTTATTTTAGAATTTTATATTTTACAAAAGATTTAAGAAGCAATGATTTTGTCGAAAATTCTGAAAAAAATATAGGAAGATTTGATCGCGAACACATTTTCACTTGGGGTCGACTAGCCCTGCGTACGATGCTGTGTGTTGAGCTACAGCTAATCGCCCCGCTCACCACAGCCCTGCAAAGACCCGTACGTAGGGTCGGTGACTTCAAATCCATTTTGGGACTTCACGTAAAAAGCCAAATTACTAAGCGAAACAGTTCTGGACGAGAGGCAACAATGATATAATTCGTTTTTGGTGTTCATTATCATGCTATTGTTAACACTCCGGAGACACGAAAAGTATGGACATCGGCAAAGATAATAGTTTCCCGTTAATGAAGATCAAAATCGGATCCCTTAAGTGCACCGTACGTAACCGACAAAATAGTGGAATGTACACCTAAAGAGCTAAACAAATTGATTTTTCCCGTAAGATATTGACACCGCTTCTCAGTGAAAAACCAGAAAGCCAGAAAGCTGTTTAATGAGCAGTAAAAACCTTGGTAACATTCTTATGATAAGTTGGCTTCTCACCCTCTTACAGATTGCAAGGACTTTGTGAACGAGAATTATTATAAGACAGAATATCGTTAATAGAATGCCAAATAATAGAAGAATTAGTATTTTTTTCTGAAAATATCACGATAGTACTATTGTTTTGCATGAGATATTGTAAGTATAACTCTCTTTCTTTACAGCAACCAATCACTTGGGAATTTGGATAAGGTAGCATTTACGAGATGATAATTTCGACATGGATAGGATCAAGAATGGCCGGAGTGAACCATTGCGGCTGTTTCTCTAAACTGTGGTTTTCTTTGCTTCAGCAGAGACAGTATTTTCTTCATAGATCAAACCTATCACTTAATATAGAAATAACGGACGACGCGCTGACCATTAACGTTTATTTATGGGCAAGGGCGAGAGAAAGCCAAAACTTAATGGGCAAGGCTTGCCGAGCCCGTTAATTTGGCTTTCCTCTCGCCCGCGCCCATAAATAAACATTAATAGTCAGCGCGTCGTCCGTTAATTCAATTGTATTATCAACAAACCCAAAATAACCGTCAAAATTTACGAAAATTTCCCGTGCGAACGACAACGCGGCCCCAGAACCTGTCAATGAGTCGTGCGCGCTGCAAAAATTTTGCAAATCCGGAGATTTTTTGAAAAAAGCATCTAATCAAATGCTCCATTTTATTTTGTGGTTGATTATGATCTTTGTACAAATCACAATTTCCGTTTTAGCCGTAAAGTTACTGTATTTACGATATTATTCATATTCACGGCATGAGAACAAACCATTACTGTGTATTTGTGGGCAGTCAGGTGGTCTAGCTCGACCAATTAAAACGCAATGGACAGGGCATGGTAATATAATTAATAATAGTATTCTTTTCAACGTAAGTCTCTCAGTGAAAACCGGAGTAAAGTTGTTGTCCAAATGTAAAAATGTACAATAAATTTGGTCTCTAGTTTTCTAAAGAATCAATAGTTTCACACTAAGTCTTTGGTAGCTTTGTTGAAGAAATATGTTTTTTTTTTTACTATAACCCAAACGGGATTCGAACCCACACACTCACGGCAACATCGCCTAGCTGCTAGGCCTCACAGAAAACCAGTCGGCCACCATTTCCAACCCAAAAGAGCTGGTCACAGTAACCGACTTAAAAAAGGAAAATGGTACAAACGTAGAACGCGGGGGAAAGTGAGGTACTCCTGAGAGAAATTCAGCCTCGAAAGGTTTACTTTCTTCTGAACAGGGAATCGCCATTTTAATCTCCGCGTTGGTGAAGATTAAAGGCAGTAGTTGTCTTGTAGACACTGCGACCAGGGCAATAAATACACATCCATGCTATCTTTAATTACGGACAAGAATAATACATATAGTGAATAATTTCAGAAAATTTTCAAGCAAAGCGCTTGGTTGACTATGTTACAGGGTCAACATATGATTTCTCTAACGTTACTCTATTAAATTACCAAAAGACTAGGTGTTGACTTACTATGTGCTGGGTGTTTCAATTCGTAAGCAACATTACATTGATAAATACTATTCTACAACTTTCAGTAAGACTGTGAAGCATATTCATGCAACATGGATTTTATAGAAGTGACTATTTTGATGATTACTTAATTATCCTTGCCGCACTAATTTTCCTCGAAGGTACGCAAAAAGTCATGGTGATGTGAAAGAGTCATTTGTCCGAATATCATTCATATTCTACAAGAGCTGTTTGTACAAGAGTTATCCGAATTAACAAGTGCTTGTCATACAAATGAGCAACAGAATACCTTTTCTGTAGGACAAGTTTCATGGTTAGACACATAGCCCCCAAAAGTGTTTTCTCGTCGGAGAGAGGAATGTTGTTTTCGCTGCCCTATCGCGGAATATTACAATGTTTATACTTTGTTAATAGCAAGGGAACACTATGGGATTGTACAGAAGTTTAAGAAATTTTAATTCCTTGTTGTACATGATCACCATAGTTTGACTCTGTGGAACTCAAGTTGGTTGTTTCTCTTTGGGCAACATAGTCTAAATTTGATGTTTGGTTTGGTTGACAACAGGTAGGAGCTCCCATGTTAACCATGTTGTCACTGTCCTGTGGATCAATATCCAGAGATTCCTTCAAATTCGGTACGGTTAGGTCAGTTGATGTCTCAATTCTTTGAGCTCCCATCTGCTTTTCTTCAGATGTATTACCTTCTTTAGGAATGTCTAGGATAGAATGAAGATCAATTATATTGTCATTGGGTGGATTATTATTGTTGATCGCTCTGGTTGGAAAATAACTGTCATTCTGGTTTGAATCCATTGCAAGCTTTTTATGCAACTGAGATTGAACATAATCAGAAATATCCGTTCCTTTGTTAGACGCTGTATTTGATTTGCCATTACCAACATCGTTGGGCTGATCAGGTTCAAAAGTCGGATTATCATTTTCCCAACTACCGGAAGAGAAGTCTTGTACACCAAGTAGGTTTTCAACATCTAAGCCCATTAGTGGGCCGATACACTGAATTGGGTTTATTTCGACCTCACTGTTTAAAGACTCATTCCCCTCATCTTTGACTTTTGGCGATTGGTTGGTATCAAACTTGCAGGAATTTACACCAATGGATTCTTTGAGATGAGGAATCACGCTAAAATTATTTCGAATGTATCAATCATTCCTACTCTGTCTTCCATTAAAATGATATCTTGAAGAGAAGTAATGTTTCCATCTTCATATTGAACACCACTGTTGTCACTTCCCGCTGGCATATGTTGTAATCTTTCACTCTCCTCAGCTTCACCACACATCTGTTGAGACATGCTGCGAGTCTCATCTGAACTGCTACTGGCTTGTTGTGTATCCGCACCAACATCACAACCACCAGCACTCACAAATCTAAGTGTTGCATAGGTATTCACTCCATTTGAACTGTCATTTGGTGATCTTAAATTTTCACTAGTGCGATCTAGAAAGTTTCCTTCTATCAGTTCTATATCTGTAGTGCTTGAGTTGTCATCAGGAGTTGGTGGTGATATCAGGATATCTTCCAATGATGGTAAGGGAACATTTTCTGACGCCCCTTTTATGATATTCGCAGAAGAGTGATCAAAGTTATGGGTTTTACCATTGGTATCAGTTGAAGGGGGAGACTCTGTTACGCTAGCTACAGATATGCTAGCATTGATGTGGTATGTTGAGGTTGATGTTAATGTGCCGTTTAGTGTGTCATACTGGAACGATTCGTCATAGGAGGGGGCAACAGGTCTGTCATTGAGCACACCATCCTAAAGAGAAAATAAGAAAGATACCCTTAACTTCTAGATACACTCCATAAGAAAAAAACATTAAATATGATGGTCATATTATCACATATTAACACTGTTTGTTCAGTGCAAGTATTCCGCACCAAATCAAATATAAGAGACACGTCTGTAAATTTGAAGGAGTAATACACTTGAACATAACTATAATGTTTCTCTGTTTGATGGAGCTGCCCAGCAGTTGAAATTATGTTACGATATTCATTGCTGGTTGTGATACAAACTGTTTTCTTAGTGAACAAATATTGCAAACTATATGTTAAACACATCCGGAATCCAATTAAAGAAAATGCTTCTGAAACTTATCTGAGTCAAGCTGAAACTAAATTAGTGGAGACCTCCCGAAAAAAGAAACTAAGCATGGTTTTTGCAATAACAATGATAAGTTAGTTCTTCTGCTGAGAGCAGTTTAGAGAGGGTTTGGCCCTGCTAACTTAATTATCCAAGTTATTCCTAGTAAAAACTAATAATAAAATTCTTCTTTATCAACCCTGTACATCACCTTAGAGTATCAATTTGGATATCCCGCCAAACCCCAAGTAATACATTATTAGTTTAAGCTGTTTACATGGGAAGTAAAAGAGGCAGTAGCCTGACAAATGTATAGTATGACAACAAGGACACAGTATACCCAAAAGGTCCATTGGCATTTATTCCATTTGAAATAAAAGGTATCTGTCAGTCGTTTTTTACAGTGTTTCTGTCATGCACTAACCATACAATATAGCTTTTTCTCACCATGTGTTCTCTGAAATCCTGCCTCCTAATTGACTTGAAGCAATGCTCATAAATAAAAACTCGGTGCTTACGACAGTAATACAAAGTGCAGAAACACAATATCATCAAAGGAACCAATACTGAGGTCACTATGATAGCCCCGTTCCCATCTGCGAAAACAATGAGAAATTTAATTCCAACACGACATCAATTTGTAGGATTCACATTAAATATGTCGTTGTTAATTGTAGAATGTGATATAAGTCTTTGGGAATAGAAATTACTTAACTTATTAAAAAGGAAACCCTCTAGACGGTAATTGTGTATATGTATTATCAGTAGTTTTGGCTTATCATACTCGAGATATCCTTACATGACATCGGTCATTATCTAATGGCAAAGCTGAAACTTTTTATTAAAAAAGTTTGAAACTAGTACAATAGTATAGCATATAAGGGGTTAGGTTTTTCTTTACAAGTATTGAATATCTCATTTTCTACCGAACGTGAGTGGAAACAGCAAATGCAACGGAAAAGGATCGCTTCACCGCGCAACCCTGTGATCCCGTCACTTCCAGGTCTCAAGCCCTTAAGCCCGAACGTAGTAACATTAATCGGAGTGAAATCGATAGTTTAGAGTCTTTGAGCTACTATAGAAGTTATCATTAATCCACTACACCTTTCATAAACATATGGACAACGAAGAATCTTAATAATAATAAGAAGAGCGGTGAGTACAGCAGCATGAGGTCGCTTTTGTCTTCACACGCTCAAACAGTTTTAAGGGGTAGAATTATTCTCTACAGAAAATGAACAAAAATCATGACGCGCTGGTTCTTAAATGACGTGCGCGATGACCAGATTTGTTTTTACATACATACATACATACATACATACGTACGTACGTACGTACACGTACGTACGTACGTACGTACGTACGTACGTACGTACATACATACATACATACATACATACATACATACATACATACATACATACATACATACATAAGCTTTTGTCTTTAACATGTTCAAGGATGTTGTAGGGGTAGTCCACAGAAAATAAATCAACATGCGTTTGTATTAAAAGCATGTGTTGTCCGTTTGCAAAATAAGGAAAACGTAACCACATTGGTGTGAATATAGTTCTGATTCGGGAACTTGAAAAGGGCCGTGCTACAGTACCATAAGTGAGTAAAACTGCTATAGCAAAAAGTTATACAGAAACAGTGACACTATATAATCAATTATTTATTTGTTTAAATTGTTCATTTCAAAATATTAAACCTACTATCAATACTGATTAAAAAGAAGAGTAATTTTCCATTCCTCATCCTATAAAAATGGGAAGAGGGCTAACATTTATATCAAACTGCATCTTTTTCCTCGTTATTCAAAGTCACTGTCAAACCACTTACCATGGAGTCTAACTGTTGTTGACCTTGGTTCACTTTCGTCTGTGCTATCGTATCCTTTGTAAATGTTAGCAGAAAGTGAAACTGTGTATTCAGTGCCGCTAGGGACATTAGCAATGTAGGCATACTGGTCAGTCACTTCTGTTTCACCTTGATGCAGGTCGCTAGTGTACCTGACATTGTAACTCTTGATACATTCATCATTGTCAGGTCTTGCCCATGTGACATTGAAGGATGAAGAAGAAGTTTCAAATGCTGAAACATTGAGTGGTGCATCCCTTGCTGTAAAATAAAACATATACGGCTGTAAATGAGACTTATATACATAAAATAAATGTGATTTGATTAATAGTCGTTGTCTTACTTAGACGGTGATGCATTTTTAGCTGACGTGTCCACACACGTGAGCTAATGTCGTACCGATGTCTGTCTGTCTGTCCGTGTGTGTGTGTGTGTGTGTGTGTGTCTGTCTGTTTGTTTACGCAATAACTCAAAAACGAAGGTACAAATTCAAGTCAGCTTTGGTAGACAGGTTCCCTATGCTTATGGTAAGAACTGATAATATTTTGGTAAGTATGGCTTTCATAGTAATGAAGAAATGAAATATCATTTTTTTCATGTAATAGTTTCCTATGGCGACGGTAATGGCAGTGTCGACATATATCAAGAAATACCGCACAAAATTTCATGTAACCTTGAAATATGACAATCTCAGAAATTATGATGATACTGTGAGTGTCATGTCAATTTTCTGCTCATTTGCATATTTAATGAACTTTTGTTATTAGTGATATAACTCAGAAATTCAAACACTAAATTTGATGATACATGCAACAAATATTGATCTGATATATATCTAATTGTACTTTGAAAAATTGGGCAATGTCAAGTTAAGGTTCCAAGACAAGAAATTGACCATTTTAAACCAACAATTCTCTAGTGTTTAATAAGCTCAGAACCCACGTAAATTGTATATTTTCGGAAAGCCTGGATATAGGGAAATATTTTGAAGACCATAGTGTCACCATTGTTTACAAAACTATCACGTGACAGGTAATTTGCATAACCTTTCAAAAATCGGTTTTCCCTATGTTTTGTTTCAATGCTTTGAGATATGAGGCTGAAATTTGTGTGAGTGCAAGCTGTCCTAAGGATCTTCAAAAGTGTGTCTCAGAATTTTTTTAAACCTTCTAAAACAATTTTTATGCCAGAAAAACTTCTAGAGCGGTGAATTTAACCCTAGTTGATTTCTTTAAAATTGTGCTAAAAAAAACTAAGCAAGATATAAAAAATCTGAGACACACTTTGGAAGAGCGTTGTCACAGCTTGCATTCCAGCAAGTTTGAGTCAGATATTTTGAAGTATTGAGACAAAACATAGGGAAAACCGTTTTTTGAAAGGTTATGCAAATTACCGTGTCACGTGATAGTTATGTAAACAATGGTGACACTGTGGTAACCAAATTGTTCCCGTATATCTAGGCTTTCAGAAAATGTATACTTTACGGGGGTTCTGAGCTTATTAACCGTTAGAGAATTGTTAGATTAAAAAGGTCAAATTTCTTGTCTTGGAACCTTAATAAATAGCTCACTTGCATATTTTATGAAGTTTTGCAATTAGTCATATAACTCCGAAATAACTGAACTAAATTTAATGAAATCCGCTGCAGATACTAATCAGACAGATATCTAACTATGGTGAAAAGCATGTAGTAGTGTGAATTTACTTAAAGGTTCATTTGCCTCTTCAATGAACTTTGTAATTAAGCATATAACTCTGAAATTACGGCACCTAATTTGGTGAAACCTGCTACAGATATTGATCTGATAAATATCTAATTGTACTGAGAAGCATTTGGCAAAGTCAAGCTAATAGATAGCTCATTTGCATATTTTATGAAGTTTTACAATTAGTCATATCACTCTGAAATACATGCACTAATTTGATGAAATCTGCTGCAGATACTGCCCCGACAGATATCTTACTGTGTTGTAAAGCTGCTAGTAGTATGAAGTTAATTAAGGGTTCATTTACATATTCAATGAACTTTGTAATTAGGCATATAACTCTAAAATTACGGCACCAAATTTTGTGAAACCTGCTACAGATATTGATCTGATTAATATCTAATTGTGGTATGAAACATTGAGCAGTGTAAAGATTAATTAAGGGTTTATTTGCATATATAATAAACTTAATGAAACGTGCTAGATATGTTGATCGGAGAGATATCTTATTGTCCCATGAAGCATTGAGCAGTGTTAAATTAATAAGCAGCTCATTTGCATGTTAAATTATGTTTTGTAAGTAGTGATTTGACTCTGAGAGTACTGTGCAAAAGTTATGAAACCTGCTACATATAATGATATAACATATATCCGATTGTTCTGTTAAGCGCACTACCATTCATGAACATGTTTTAAAACACGTGTACATTCAGTACACGTCTGGTTAAGGAATATTGTAGACTTGTTCTCAAAGTCTAATGAAATCGAGGAAAAAGCGAAATGCAAGTACAGTAAGATTGAATGGCATCCATCGTTCGTAAATTGCAGTAAAAAGACTATGTCCGAATATATATCTTTACCATTTGCTGTTCAAACTTGAACTATGGTAATGATTAAAAAGTGCGACTTTTAACAATAAAGTAATTAAAATAGCTCTGGACCCTCTCCCTCTAGTATGCAATAAGCTTCGTTTGCCCCTAAGTGGTAATCGCTACATCGGAGATCAAAATCAGCGATTTACAATGTCACCATCGTTTCTCTCATTTAAAAGGCATACCATGATTACAAGAATATAATTCAGCAATTTTCATTTTTGTTAATCCGTGAAAATTTTCAACACGAACAGAAGCATGCACGGTGCTACTCAAAGGTATTCATACTGCTTACTGTCCATAAGACAATTTCTTCTATATATTAGTCAATGAAAGATAAAATAGATATATCATGTTCCAAGTGGCCTATGTTCACTGGTTATTTGGAAAATTCGGCCGTCTTTTGTGAGTCTGTCACCAACAACGCTGTCTACTACCCCATACTCTGATCTGCTTACTTATAGTTTCGGTCCCTGTGTTACTCATCGTGCCATTGGAAAGTATTTTGCGCCTGAAATGAAAGGCTGTTTGTCATCCAATCAGAGCTCGTGTAATATATACTGCAGAGTGTGGGACGGTTTCTTAGAGTGTAGGATCGATTTTTCCCACATTGGCGACCCAACACTCCTGGTGGCCAGGAATGTGAAACACTGTGCTCCCATATGATCAGAGTAAGTACAAAATACCAACTTTGAAAGCTGTTGGACATGGAATGTCAATGCTGAAGACAGATTGGCCAAAATACCAAATTTGAACTCAAATGTATCTATGCAAATTTTAAAATTGTTAGTTCATATCTGACAAATATCACTTTAGTTTGTTACGCATACACATTGGAGTCAATTCATCCTTTTTTCAATGGAATGGATGGGATATACAAATGCTATTTAATATTTATATTAAATTATATGAAAAATTATTGGAAAATTGTCAAACATACCAACTTTGACATCATCAAGTCGGATTGGTTTTGCGCTCCCCGTGCAGCCAGCAGAATTGCAGGTGTACACATCAATGTTGAGGGACTTCCATCTCGACATATCCACTAGCACCATCGAGGAATCACTTACACTTCTTTCGATAACAGTAACATTGCTTTGAGTATCTTCATACCAGAATTGAATTTCATACCTTAGTAGTTTTCCTTGCCAGTACTGTTTCTGTGGAACCTATTTGAATCAGGATGAGTGTTTGATATATTTTGTCATTCTGATTGTGGTAGTTCGATATTTTAAAAATTAACTGTATCCATCACATATATTGCCTATGAAAAAATTATACATTCTCGACACTGTGTGAGAACAGCCTCAGGCTCAACAGTTTATCGAGTTTAAATAAGGTCTAATAATAATAATAATAATAATAATAATAATATGAAGACTCTACAGCAGTAATCTTATATTGAAGTGCAACAGAAAAATGTTTAAGGTATTACAAAACAAAGAAGCGAAAGAAGATATCTAAAGTAACAGTAATTCTTGGAGAGATTGGTAACCCTTTTTTGTATATACAAATACTGTGACGACAGCATTTTGAAGCATGAACTACATTGACTTCGTCTACATAGAGATGCATGGACGAACACATTCACAGAGACTTACTTCAACACTGACCCGAGCTTTGTCGTCTGCAAAAGGAGAGACGTAGGACTTGATTCGTTGATAAACTCACCTCCCATGATATGCTAATGTTCTTTTTATGGGGAGAATAATCACAGTCATGGAATTGCCAATCTTTACTCAGCGTCACTCCTTTTACTGGAGCTGAAAAAAAATATTATAGCACTCGGATTGTAATGAATGTTTCTCAATAATCTTTGAAGTCGTATGTTCTTAATGTGCTGTACATCACATAGTTATGTTGCACACGCACTGCTTTTTGAAGATTTTTAATATAGCATATAGTACAACTAATGAATGGTGCCAATGAGAATTTGACCTATTTGATCACAATCGATTTGATATAAAAGTGACCATTGAATAAATCCTATACTGCCTGTATTATGACAACACGTATAATACCAAATGGAAAGCTTTGAGTACAGTCAACATGAATATAAATTTGTCATAATTGTTAAGGTGGATCTGCATGTTGCCAACACAGTTTTTTTCAAAGCAATATTTCTCATCAAAGATGACGAAGAAACCTCCTTACACTATATATTTTCAAAAAGCAGAGACTCTAAAGTTAAGTATGGTAGCAGTAGTTTACTCGAAAGATGAAGTTGGTGTATATTTAGGGTAAATACCTCAAATTTGGTATTAATGATAAAAATTAATTTAAGTCAAAAACGACGTTATTTTTCTATAAATGTAATATTTCACTTAAAAGAAGAGTATATGTAGAAAAAAACGACTATTTTATTTTGCATTATCTATCCTCATTCTAAAATGGCAAGGGTTGAAA
The DNA here is from genome assembly GCF_041260155.1 of Ptychodera flava. Lineage (NCBI taxonomy): Eukaryota > Metazoa > Hemichordata > Enteropneusta > Ptychoderidae > Ptychodera > Ptychodera flava. Next base: position 32,421,399 of record NC_091935.1, read on the forward strand.
GACCAACACTCAAAAAGTGATTAAAATCATGATTAGCAAAATTAAAATGCCTCTTATTCAAAATGTAAGAACTTTATTGCCAAACAAAAAAGTCGTTTTGTAATATAGCATTTATAGAACCTAATGTGCAAATTTCAGAAAATTTGACCCGGCCAGAGTGGAGTTAAATTCTTTGTAAATTTTGAAATTGGGAGGAAAAAACGCCATTTGCATAAACTAACACTTCTTTGTTACGCATCCTACGACTGCTTGACAAGCTAAAAAGGTGAACCTAATCGATATTTTTATCTTGGGTTAAAAAATTAATTAATATTTGCAAAAACGGTGATGTTTGTGCAAAATATGCTGTGTTCGGTGCAGCGCCACCTAAAACAAACATAATATTGTCCTAGGAATTGTGCATATCACCTTTAAGGGCAAAATTTAGCTTATTTATTATGAAACGACGATTTAAAATCACAATTTATTTTCAGTAAGATAACGTGGCTAAATTCGACCTACACTGATAAAGTTATCGTGAGGATATATGATACTAACTTTCTTTTACTAAAATTTAAGTATACACCGTGGTCTCTAATTGAAAAAAACTTTCTGGTTAAACGAGGTAATGGTAATTGAAACGAATTGTACTATTAATAAGAACACATTTGAAACATCAGTGCAGAGGTTCTGTATGTCGACTGTGCTCACCTACACCCAGGTAATGAATTATATGGACAATACTCAGACACTCATTATTCTCAAAGTTATAATTCACCACCCTCATAACATCAATGTCAGTAATTTGATTTTCATTTAAAGATGTTAACACCTCTGAGAACTCGGAAACCAAGTTCAATAGCAATTCAGCGAGAAATGTGTGAGAGTTAAATTGCAGTCCGTTGGAACATGCAAACAAACTTTTATATCTGGTTTCTAGTTGAGAAGAAAATTTTTGATCAAAAAGTAAACGGTAAAAACCCCTGTAACAAGCCCATATGCACATTTGGGACCAATTTACTCATTGGAACGAAACCTGTCCATCATTGAAAATGTATCTTCAAAATTAGTACCACCAATACGCACGGGATAATGGTGAAGTATTTTGTTCAGTCATATGACATCATAAACACAAGAGACATTCTGTGTCTACACCTACACTTTAGAGTGACATAGTAAAATAGACGCTTTCGTCATATGCTATTTGGATGACACTCCTAATTTTTAGGTTGCAGTTTCAAAACACTTACCAAGGAGTCTAACCGTTGTTGACCTTGGTTCACTATCGTCTGTGCGGTCGTATCCTTTGTAAATGTTAGCAGAAACGGACACTGTATATTCAGCGCCACTAGGGATATTAGTAATGTGTGCATACTGGTCAGTCACTTCTGTTTCACCTTGGTAGACCTCGCTGGTGTACCTGACATTGTAACTCTTAATACATTCATTATTGTCAGGTCTTACCATGTGACATTGAACGATGAAGAAGAAGTTTCAATTGCCGAAACATTGAGTGGTGCATCCCTGGCTGTAAAATAAAACATGTATACATATAATAAATGACGTTTGACTAACAGTCGCTTTCTTATCTAAACTGTGATGCATTATTAATAGTCTGTGGGCCCAACTCTAAAAAAGGCTCTAGAAATTGAATTTCGTTCAGAGGACCTTTTACCTGCAAGATGTCAACTGAAAATGATTGTTCATAATACACCGATTGTAAAAAATGAATTTTCAAGAAAAAAGTAAGCTTCAGGAATGAGAATTTTGGACCAAAAATTGAGGTTTTCTCTATTTTTTGGTGAAAATGAAGAAATCTGCATTGTTACATTGTAAATTAATTTCACTGAAATATTTCTCTGCGGTATCATGAAAAAAGTTCGCAAAAGTACTTAAATGGTCAAAATATTGATTAAAATTGCTGATTTTGACCAAAAATGGCCTTTTTACCCCAAATCAGACACCTGTATAGAAGCATTGTTTGTGGCTTAATAACCACTTTTTGTTCCTGTAGTCTAAGTAAGAGATGTATAGTGATTGACATAAATGTGAAACCTCAGACTTTTTACCAAAATTGATGTTTTTTCACCCAAATTCAGGTTTCCTATATTTTTTGGTTTAAATTAAAAAATCTGCATCCTTATATTGTAAATTAAGTTTAATGAAGTATTTTTCCATGTTGTTGAAATATATGCACTCAGAACTGCTTTAATGGTCAAAATATTCATAAAACTAACTCTTTTTGACCAAAAATTGCCTTTTTTACCCCAAACCCAGACATCTGTGTAGAAGCATTCTCTGTGGCAAAATAGCAAACATTTCATTTATGTTGTCTCAGTTTAAGTAATACTTGATGTAATTCTATCAACTTAAATGTGAAATCACAGACTTTTTACCAATATTGATGTTTTTTGCTATTTCCACATAAATAAAGTTCTTCATTGTTGTCATGACAGTGTTGCACATGTGCAGAAACTGGTACAGTAGAAAATATAATGAGGCGTTTTCTCACAGACAAATCACTCAAGGCATAAATTGTGTTTAATTTTTTTATTCTTAAAGATCTCATCAAAGGTAATTAATACAGACAGATTGTGGTGAGACTGTAATGAACTGCTTTTTGAATTTCTTTTTGAATTTAGTGTAATATATTTTTAAATTGTTGAATAGAGCTTCTTATGTTTTAAACAACAACTGTGATTTCATTCACATTGCAGGTATACAGAATGTTAGTTCATTCAGGATCCCTGTCAATGTCTGAACAGCTGTCATCACTTTCATCTTCTACACATTCATTTTGCTCCTTTGTGTATGTGTTTGTACAGGAAACATACTGACACAACTCAGTGCACAGCAATTCCACTTCTCTACACGAACATCTTGAAGAGCATCCAGACTTCTTGCATTTACAGCTTACAAAATTGATGATAGAATCTGGTGCAGGGGGAAATGACATCCACTGGATTGATAACTCTGAGTCTTGCACTATCCATCCATGTCCATGTGGGCTGGGTGCATCCATTTTGGCTTGCAAACATAGCCTGTAGATTGCTGTTTGGTAGTTTGCACGCTGTGTATGCAATGTCAGACTGTCTTTGTTTGGAGGGAGGGCACCATCATTTTGTGAACCAAGACGAAAGCAATTGTATCTTGCTTCATTCACATTACTGCATTTATCTTGACCATACAATTCACAAACAAATGACTCAATTTGTGTCATCAGTTTATCACTCACTGTCCATGATGTTCCTAGCTCTTGGAATGTATCAGTGTAAGTATCACTCATTAGCAGCATATTTGCCATCTTCTTCTTGCCCTTGCCTCTGAAAGCACTTACACTGTCGCAACCTGAGAACACATGAAGACCAACAAGAGCCTGTGCAGTTTCATCTCCCAAGGCCTCTGTTATTTTGTTGATATGTATTATCTGACCATTTTTGCTGGTTTGATGTAGGAACAGCTGGCTTTGTAATTGATGAGCACAACTCACAGCTAACATGAAGACATCTGTATCAGGACTGCAAATGACAATGTTGTCTACCTCCCTTGAACTGCAGAACTTGCAGTGTCCTTTGCTTTGACTTTGTGATTGTAACTGGAGTAGATTGGTTTCTGTCAGTTCCATTAGAGTCATCTCCATGGCTCCTCTGAATGATAATACCATTTGTATTGTGAGTTGTTCCTTTCCCTTGAAAGGTAAAGTGAGATGGAAACAACTGTTGTGAACCATAACAAAATAAAATACAAATTGTGTGTGAAAAATGTTGTAGTCATTGTGACAAAACTTGAAGTAAAAACTGTCATTAGTTACATTTTCACAATGATTTTTAAGGCACATCCTCCCTCAATGACCAATATCTTGTATGAGAAATAATAAATAGACTCAACCTACCACTGAGAGTTTCTTCACCGAAATCATTATTGTCCCACACCAGTGTCGTGAATACCACTTGACAAAATCCTTGTGGAAAGCCGTCACCTTGAAGTTGCTGAATAGCCAGTGCTGTGTCATGCTCTAGTACTTGTGAGTGTGAAACACAGTGCCCTAAACCATTGAGTAATCCTATCAATGATGAAGATCCAGTCAGATGACGGACTGCCATACCAAGTGACAAGTGTTTAGGGGTGAGTTTCCGTCCTTGAGATGACAAGGAAATGATATCCTGACAAATTGACAACAACTTGTGTTCAGCATCAGCCGATACTTCACCACGGTCTGTTGGCATAAGGTCCTTTGAAGTGCCAGTACACCATGCCAGGAAGTTAAACAGCTTTGTAGGTACAATATCTCTGCTTTGTTCGGTTGTTGTTGGTGTAGGTCTTCTGCCTTTGGAGGCAACCTTTTGACATCTTCCACTCGTTCAAGTAGGTTACGTATATGCATTGAAGTGTGCACCATTGTCCATCTCAAGCATTTCATCTTGACCGTTTTCAGAAATTGTTGTCATTGACTGTAACTCTACTTCATCTTCTTCGTTGTCAGAATCTGTATTGGTTATGTTCAAAATCTGACTAACCGAAGAAGATTCTTCTTGTTGACACATTATTAGTTCACATTGTCTCATGCCTGGCCGAACAAACATGAACCTGTCACCAAATCTCTTTTGCAGCCTCTTTTTCAAAGACGATTTCTGATATGTGGATGCATCAATATTTTCATTGTCCTTGATCATTTTAACAAAGAAGTTTCTCAAGACATTCATCTGCATATATTCATTGCCATCAATTAGTCTCTTCTGTACCACTTCCTCGCAAAATTTTTTGAAGCTTGGAGCATACATAATACCACTGTCTTCCTCTGCTTTTTTCTGGTAGGAATGTTACACACTTGACGTAACTTTGATAGCATTATGATACTTCAATTCAATGCTTACCAAGTCCTGACCTCTTATTTGAAGCAGAAGCTTCTCGTCTTTCTTCGATTCAGCAGCTTTAATTAATGTACGTCCGTCAGTTTCACACGACACTAGTTTTTCAAGTGACCTCTTTCGGGTAAACCGGTCAAGTTTTCGTTTCTCGCCCTTACATAAAATGCATATCGGTGGTAGTATATGTGTACTTCGGCGTTTTGTTGTTGAAATGGTAATAAAACCAGGATTCGACCTCAGATATCGCTTTGCAGGAGAACCTTGCTCATTGTTGTCATGTTTTTCTTCTGCTGATTGAGCTGGTTCATCTGGCACGAGAGTTTTACGCAGCTTGCCTTTCCCTTTACGCTGTTCTGCTTGAGCTAGACGCAGTTTATCTGTGAAACGCTGATAGCATACACGGTGATAGCCCGACTAATCTCGACACTCCGGGTTGAACTGTAGTGCGACTTCCTGCTCCACACCGTCAGGATTCTTCCATATGTTAATACAATGGAGTATTTTTGCCCAAGATTCGTCCGTAAAAGAGCAAATCGGCTCATTTGCTTTGTTTTGACGGAATGGCATATGCATTCCCTGCTCATAGAGGCAGCCATCTTGCACTGCTTCTAACGTGCGCTGTGATTGGTCAATTGACGCAATCACCAATGACGACGCTTGTTCTTAAACGGGTTGGGTACGGATAATGACCTTTGATACCTATTTGCATACTCTGTAAACTCGTTATTTTTGAGCGAAATTTTGTGCACAATGAAACTTCTTTTTTACTAGAACGTTGGTTTTCTGTGAAGGAAGAGTGAGGACTCTCTATTTATACACATAATTCGTCGGATAAAACTACTCTGAAGGTTTTGAAACGATAGACCCGGTCGGCCCACAGACTATAGGGAGTATTGTACACTTGTTCTCAAATACGGATGGACTTGAGGAAAAAGCAAAATGCAAGTAAGAATGAAGGCATCCCTCGCTTGCACATTGCACTCAAAGACTATCTTTTGAATATATATCCATATCATTGGCTGTTCAAACGTTAACATCATTTTCGAAAATAAGCGTTCTAATTACATGGTCAATGTACACATTATGTCACTTGCATAAAATAAATGCCAAAAGGCGAAATAGGTAAGAGAAAAACACAGTAAATAAATGAAAAACGAGAAGGGTCATGATTAAGAAAGTACGGAGATGCCAGGGAATTAATTGGTATGCTTAAATGGGTAATTGAAGTATCAACTAATGATACGTACTTGATAAACATATTTCGTACCAGAATCAAAACCGTAAACAAATGTAATACGTATAACAGTGCCATGGTGGAACCATGTAATGATTAGGTATAACTTGGATCCTCTCCCTCCAGTATGCAAGAAGTCATTGATACGGTCCCTCTTGTAATTTGGGATTTGTCACGGGAAATGACTAAATAATAGTCGATATGATGCGCATGAAAAAAGAAATGCTGATATAAGGCCGTGTCTGTGATTGAAGCCCATACTGGATTGTATTAATCGTATCGTAAACATGTGACATTATAGATTGAATGGCATAAGGATATGCCCTTTTACCAAGTGTGAGAGAATTAGATATGTCATGCCCTGGTTCTTGAAATTTCAAAATTCAACTAATCTGCAAGAAACAGGAATGTCAGAGTAATGGCTCTTGACAAAAAAGTCAGAACGCCAAATGTGGACCAAAAATTCTCCTTCCCCATGTTCAGTACAGAAGAGACTTTATATAATCAGCTATTGATACAATCTTTGTATGATCAACTTCTGCTGCAAGTGTCATGAGATAAAGTGCAGTCATCAAGAATAAAAGTCACTAAACTACAAACTTTGTTTCCCTGTTTAGATCCTCAAGTTTACTACAGAAAACAATGGAGATGTTTCATACCATGGTGGTAAAATGTAAAGCCAATCTGGGCTGCCGCCTTAATTACAAATGTTAATTGAATAATTGAATTAATAATATCGACAGGATGTCGCTAACCGCTTTGGGACTACTGTAAAATCAACATCTGTACCGTGTTTCATCAAGCAGTATTTCAGGACATGTCATACTAATTAGTAAAGTTCATTAAATATGCAAATAAGAAAATAATTAACATGATACGGATAAACGTCTTTACCGTGGGCGTACAATAGAGGAATTACTGATGACGCAGCCATTTGCATTCACTAGGAGTGAGTTTTGGATTCTCATAGCATCACTTTGACCTTGTGAGAAATTTGAATAATCATAATGGGCACTTTCGTGGCATATGGTCGTACAGGGAACACATTTTGATACATATGCGTTCTCCGACAAAAAACGGAACACATTTTCAGTTTATTTTCGACTCATTTAGTTGCTATATATTTACAGACATAATATGCAAGATTCAACGACAGTGAACACCTGAAACATTGCAACAATACGGGATTCTGGGACCAAACATGTCATGTCCGATCAGTAGCGTGGCTATTTTTTTATATTTGCATAGATTTACGATAATCCAGGTTTTATAGGGACCATCCTGTTGAAAGGAACATGAGCTCAAATCTATACTATTTGATCAAGTATTTCTTGACATATCAGCCTAATTACGAAAATTCATAAAATATTCAAATCAGAAATAAATTGTTTATTACAAAGTGTTGCTACTGCAACACTTTGTGATAAACATCTGTACCAAGTTTCATCAACTTTGCGACAGTATTTCTTGACATATCATACTTATTATGAATTTAATTTAATATGCATTAATGTGCATTAATTAATTAATTTAATATGCATTATCATTAATTGACATAATACTGCTTAATGTCGTCGCACATTATTAGAGTACTGACAGATTAATGTCTGTAAAATGTTTCATCAAATTTGGTTATTTATAGACATAGCACACTAATTAGGAAAGTGCATTATAATTAATATATGCAAATAGGCAATTAATTGGCATGATACTGCCTAATGTCTGTACAATTACAATGCTGTCTGCTAAACATCCGTACCGAGTGTCATCGAAATTTCTGTAGTAATTTGTAAAATTTGCTGCAGAATTTCTATATATATAATGCTTATTACGAAATTTTATCAAATATGCAAAGTAGAAATGTATGGACATGACATCTGTACCAAGTCTCATAAGTAATTATGAAAATTCGTTAAATATACAAATTAGCAATTAGTTGACAGAAAAAACTCACAAATGTCTTTGTGTGCTATTAGAGCTTTGTGTGACCAAAATCTGTCCAAAGTTTCATTAAATTTGGTGTAGTCTCTCAAGAAACAGAGCCCTTTTTAAAAAAATAATTATGCAAAATAATTTTGCAAATTAGCGCAATGAATCCTTGTGCCAAGTTGGAAATGAATTGGCTCAGGTATGACTGAGATATCTGAGTGGACAAACGCACAGAGCACGGACGCAAGGAAGCACCGATTCCAAACCATAAGTCCCCTGGACTTCATCCGCAGGGACTAATAAGCTATGTTTGCCGTGGGCCTCTTTGGAAAATCCACACTCCCTTAATGGCGATGGCCACACCAAGGACCAATATAATTAATTTACAATGATACCATCGTTTCTCTCAGTTAAAAGGCATAACTTGATTGCATGAATATGATTTAGCACTTATCGTTTTTGTCAATTCGTGAGAAAATATTCAACATGAACAGAAGCACTCTTGGTGCTAATTAAGGGTATTCGTCCTGCTTAAAGCTTATAAGCTGTTAACAATAAACATTTTGTTCAGGTTTTGTGTGTTCTTCGGGTTAACTCAATTGAGTCCGACTCCCATATGCTCTATAAACGTTGATTAAAAATGAAACCCAAAATGATGTTATGATTTCATTCATCATTGCATTTGCTTACGAAAACCATTCATCTTTATTCAATAAGACATGCTCTGTCTCCAATCTTTAAAGGTACGAAAACGCACAATAATTTTTAACAATTTAACATTTTGATTTTACATGCTAAAAATTCAATTCTGAAAAATAGTGAAAATTTTCATATTTGCAAATGAACATTTTTTTGATATTTGGATATATGGATATCAATTTTCTACATTGAGTAATAGATTGTCCCTGTGGTCACCAGACTATATTTTGCTAATATGGAGAAAAGTCATAACTCTCCAACCGTCCCATTGATGTTTCGTTACAGCAAAAGGGATTTTCATTGATTTTTCAATCATACGGATATGCAAACGATCTTCAACAATGAATAACATTAACGATAAACTTATTATACGGATATGCAATCCTAGTCAGTACAAAGCCATAGTAAAGTTTAGATGAAGGGTAAGGTCAGGTTCAGAACAGCGACGATACGGAACATAGGTGCAAGATGTGATCTTTCAAATAGCTCGCAAGATACTTAGCTTCTGAACCTTTACATTTTCTGGCATGTTCATGGTTTAGCGTTAAAATATGTGGGTTAGACTCTCTACAATACTGGCAAACTTTGTCATAGTTTGCCTAACGGAGACACGGATTATAAACAATGCATATTTTTCGAATAGCATGCATTCTTTGGTGAGGAATTTTTCAACAGGGATTCCCTTTTATTAAAAATTGTACATTAGAAACAGAGCTCTAATGTGATCTGAACCGAAGTAAGTTAAACATAAAAATGTAAAAGGTGACGCACACAAAATTTCAACGGTGATGACAGATTGGCAAAAAATACCAAATTTGACCTGAAAAAGGTATGTATGCAAATTTTAATATCTGTAATTGGTATCTAATATTTATATTATTAGGTCATATAAACAATTATTGGAAAATTGTCTCACATACCAACTTTGACAGCATCAAGTCGGATTGGTTTTATGCTCCCTGTGCAGCCAGCAGAATTGCACGTGTACACATCAATGTTTAGGGACTTCCATCTCGACATATCCTCGATCACCATCGAGGTATCACTGGTATTTCTTTCAATAACAGTCACATCGCTTTCAGTGTCTTGATACCAGAATTTAATTTCATATCTTAGTAGTTTACCATGCCAGTACTGACTCTCTGGAACCTGTTCAAATCAGGATGAGCATTTGAAATATTTCGGCATTCGGATTGGGTAGTTTGACAACTTTGTTAAGTAACAGTAGCCATTACATTTATTCCCCATGAAATATTGATACATACCTGTATATAGATTCTACATAACGACAGTTATCTTATTTTAATGTGCAACAGAAAAAATACACGTGTCTGATATCAAGATCTCTTCTCGTCAGATAAGAAAAAAAATCGTAATGTCCGGAATGTAAGAGATTTTGCCGCTTTAATTTACATAGGCGACTCAATTGAGAACTAAGAAATATATTTCAAAGCTATCATTTGTGACTTTAGTTGTGACTTTGACGGAAAAAAAAAGAAAACAAAAACAGGATTTATATACAAGCAGTATTTACTAGTTAGAACAAACCAGAATCGGGGTATCCATGGGAATATATGCATCAAATGTTAGAGGCATTGAGCTAATTGTTTACTATTCATGCATTTATTGAGGTCATTCGCATATTCAGTTTAGCTTATTTATCATTTAAAAATCATTTTCGTATATGAAAAAAGACAGGCGATACTTTCTTCCAAGTTATGGAAGCAATGGGTACAAAAACCTTATTTTCAATTACCAGCAAAACATTAGAATTAATAAAAATGGTCACAGTTGGTTCCACACTGATCTAGGTTTGTCGTTTGGAAAGGGAGATAATTAGGTCTTGGACTTACGTTTTTTGGTTAACTCACCTCCCATGATATGCTTACATTCCGTTTATTGGGAGAATAATCACAGTCATGGAATTGCCAATCTTCACTCAGCGTCACTCCTTTTACGGGAGCTGAAAAATTCATCATAACACTGGGATTATAATCATGGTTTTAAAATTCTCTTTGAAGTCGTATGTTTTTTTTAAACAGTCTTTAAAATATGTTGTTTATTCTTTGTTCGGGCTCAGTGAGTCATAGTTATGTTGCAGATGCATAGCTTTTTGAATACTTTTGGTAATTATATCGCATTGCATTATAATAAAAACACGTTTGGCAAATCGTTACGGGGGTTCTGTATGCCGACATCCGTCGACTGTGTACAGCTTCACCAAGATAATGAATTATATCAATACTATTCATTTATTCATTATTCTCAAAATTACAATTTACCATCCTCATAACATCTATGTAAGTCATTTCATTTTCATTTTAAGATGTATTTAACACCTGTGAGAACTTGAAAATCATGTTCTGTAGCCCTTTAGCGAGAAATTTATGAGAATGAAATTAAAGTCCGTAGGAACATGCAACTAAACTTTAAAGGAATCGGGTGTCGAGGTCAGAAGACATTTTGTGAACAACAGTAAAGAGGAAAATCGCTGATACACAAAATTAAAGTTATTGCTTTAAAACGAAAACTCTACATTAAATCTCCATAAGGTATTGCAAAGTAGATATAAAAACCTCTTGACAATTTGTTCTAGAGTTATTTTTAAGTCTGGCCATTTCTTCAGTTTTCAGCCCACATGCACTAAGGGGACTATTTTACTCACTAGAACGAAACGTGACCATCGCAAAAACGTATTTTCAAATAGAATACCAGAAAACATGAGACAACGGTGAAGGTTTTTTTCAGTCTAAGACCTACTTAAATACAGGTAACATGATGTGTCTACACCCACACTTCAAAGTAATATTGTAACAATTGTAAAATGTTATTTTGGATGAAACTTCATCCCCATTTTTATTACATTAGGCTGCAGTTCTATCGAAATCTTAAAGGTAAAGCATGAGCACCAATGTCTTATAGTAGGGTTCTCTTCCAAAATATAAGTGTATATTTTCCATCCCTTGATCCAATTCATTGTTATATACTTAAGTGTTATAAATTGTCAGATATGTGTAGAAAGTAATGGCTTTCAGACACTGTATGGCTTCGCTGATTAGGATTCCTCGGGAACGTGGGCCTATTTACGCCGAAAATATCAAGGCCAGATGGAATGAAAACTATCTAGCCAAATTGTGAACGTCTTTGTGACGGGACGATACCTTGAGCATTCGGGTCAGTCACAATCAGGGTGCTCTAGAGTGTTTCACGTTTGTTAAATGTACATTTAAGTTATTTTTTACTGAAATTGTTGAAGTCTTTAGAAAACATTAATAGTATTTGCAGCAAAATTTTGCTTATGTTTTGTTAGTTTTATAGTCATTTTTGTAGTATGGTAAAGTGTCACGGACACTACACATTCAGGAATATGTGTGTGAAACAAACTATTATTTATTATAACCAGTAAACCTGTAAAATAGTAAAATTATGACTGTAATTGATTACAAACAAATCAAAAACATATTATTAAGGACATATTATTAAGTTTGACATAAAGAATATTTGTAGTACTGGTATTTTTCAATAACCAGAAAATTTTATCAGAAATACAACACTGAATGCGAAAATGCTTGAGATAACTGGTATGTAGACAATGATAACTGGTATGTAGACAATGCTATACAATGCAAAACTGTCCTAGTAACACTATAAAATGAACAATAAATGATTTACTGAACATTTGGTGTCGAACATATTATTGTGGTCTGTATTTCAGTAGCGTCACAGACACTACATATTTAAATACTTAAAGGGGCAACTTCTTTTTCAGTTTTAACAGACAATATTAAACACATATTCTCTATCAGAAGTCTAATTAAAGTCATGAAGAGTATACTATAATACTCTCTTGCTACTCACGGTGATATTTGTAGGTGACTGGAGTATTTTAAGTATTTGGTCAGCATCTTATTGTGTATAAGGGGGAAAGAGGTTGCACATCTGACTATTTATGGTGGTACTGCAGTAGTGTGGGCTCCATTATGGATCTTTGTCAATAGTGATGTATATAAGGGGAGGATTTATGTCCCGTTAAAAACTATCTACTGTTGATTGACCAATCAGAATGCTCAATTCAGGGTGTTTTATTTACTCGTAAAGCCTTGGTCACCAAATTCCAGAAACAAATGACAGCGCCGTATACTGTCCAATCAAAAGTGGACATGTCATATTCTGTAGACATCTGGTACGTTTTTTTTCCTAATAATGAAATTTGGTAACACAGCGGAAACCAGCTGCAACACAAAGTCTGCAGTGGTACAAACATAAACTAATGTGCCCTAGAGCATTTATAGGATGTTCCATTACATTGGAAGGCTATTTCACAAATAAAAGTTTTAATTCATATCCTAAACATGTTACTTGACAAAGGGGATGGTTGACGTAAACACATTGAAAACGAAAATATATCAGTTAGGGGCGATAGTTTTTAAGTCGGATAAAACCCTCGTACTCGGGGTCTTCTGGTATACATTTTATAGTTGGGTTGGACTTTATATACCATAAACCATAAACCATAAAACTTATATACCAGAAGAGCCCTCGTACTCGGGCTTTATCCTATACTATTGTTATTTTTCTGTTTTATCCCCTTTTTTGCATTATAAGGTTGTATTATTTGTGTTTGATAAAATTTTGTAGTCGTGTGTTGTTTGTTTAGGGAAAGCTATGGCAAGACATAGTCGGATCTAGCATGTAGTGTCTTTTGAATGCTGTGATCCTGAAATCAATGTTTCAAAACCCAAGTGTGTGGTTTCTCTTCAGTCGCAAAGTCCTGTCTTTCCTAAGTTGTTGTGTTAGGTATTTTGATTTTTATATGCTTGTTCTTGTTGTCGTTTTCATGTGTTATTGGCTTCAAAAAATAAAGCCAATAATTGCATATTTTTTATCTTGTGTTGAGATTTTTTTGTGAATTTTGTTTTTGACAAATGTGTCTTTTATGTTTTTGTTTCTTTTGTAGGCTGTTATTGGGGGTTCAGGGAAAAGGGTTTTAATGTTTCGTCCTTTTCAAGTTCCTCCCATATTTTGCAAGACTTTCTTTCAAGTCTTTTGTTTTATATGTTGTTGTGAAGATTGCATTATTTGTTATTTCCTTCTTTATTTTACTTGTACTTTTTGTTGAGTTCAATTCCTGTGTTTGATTTCTGTTGTAATTCTAGTTATTTCTATTTTCGTGTATTCTCTGTAAATTATATTTTCTTGTAAAGAAATCAACTATCTCCTTGAAATCGTTTGGGTCATTGCATGTACAGAAGTATCTGAGAATTTCACCTTCAATTAGCCCTTTAAAATTTGATTTGGGTAAGATGATTCTCTGTGCAGATATTGGAATGTTCCAATTAGTTTTGTGTGGGTTATAATATCCAAAATATTTTCTCGGTTGTGCCTTGGGCCCTTCAAAATTTTGACGTCGAGAATTTATTTTTGTTTTTCGAGTGATTTCTTAACTGTAACGTTAAATGTTGGGTGCATTTTGTTTATTCTATGGCTGAACTCTGCCAGTTGGTTTTGTGTTCCAGTAAAAATTATGAAAATGTCATTTCTGAATCTTTTCCAAAAGTGAATTACATTTTGGTATTTAGAGATGATTTCCATTATGAAATGCAATCATGGCAATCTCCAGCAATGCATTTCAGCCCATTAAACAGCCACATATTTGGCGGTAGAATTCATTGTTGAATAGCCCAAAGACTTGAAAGAAAGTCTTGCAAAATACTGACAGGAACTTGAAAAGGACGAAACATTAAAAATCCTTTTCCCAAACCACCCAATAATAACCCACAAAAAGAAACAAGAACAAAAAGATACACTTGTCAAAACAAAGTTCACAAAAAAGAGACAAAACTTTAACAATAATCTCAACAAAAGATAAAAATACAGAAAAATTGATGTCATTATTTGAAGCCAACAACACGTGAAAACATTAACATCATCAAGTATAACAAAAACAACGAAATATCTGACACAACAACTTAGGAAAGACAGAACTTTGCGACTGAGGAGAAACCACACATGGGTTTCGAAACACATTTCAGGATTACAGCATTCAATAGACACCACATGATAGATCCGACTATGTCTCACCATAGCTTTCCCTTAACAGCCAACAAACGATTGAAATTTCATCAAACACTTATAGTACAGCCTTATAATGCAAACAAAGGCTTAAAACAGTAAATAATTTAAGGGATATAAACCCTCCCCTTATATACATGACTGTTGACATAGATCCGTAACGGAACCAACTCTTCTGCAGCACCATGATAAATAGTCAGACTTGCAACCACTTCCCCCCTTATATAATTCAAAAACACATTTTCTTGTGTTTTTAAAAGGATTTATTATGGTCTATGAAGTTTACTTCAGATGTCAGGTACTAGGTGAATTTAAATGTAAATGCAGTAAGAAATGGTTAACCACTTGTTACGTGTAGTGTCCGTGATAATAAAGTCAGTTGCAAATGGAAAGTGGTTTAATGTGAAAGTAAATTAGTTTGTTAAGTGTTATGCCTTAAAGGGACATTATTTGTATCTTTTGACCTTATATTGTTGCAAACGAGAAGTTGAAAATGTTGTTCGACTTATTGAAAGATGTCTACAGAACGGTCGACCATAGACAACTTCACCCCGTTTGCGAATACTGTATAGAAAAACCTTGGGTCAGAGGTTAATAGTGGGCTACCGTTGACCTGCGATCAGACCACACTGCTACTGCTATCTAGGCCGCTGTAAGCATCCGCGTGTAAAAAAATAAACCATACGAAGTGAAAGTCGAGAGCGCAGTGTAGCGGTTTCTGGATTCCCTATTACCGATGCCGTTTGCTCAGTTACATTTCGACGGTCAGTTTTTTATGGAGATCTTGACGGCCAATCCTGCTCTTAGATACATCATTCTTTGGTGCTACAGAGCACATTTTTGTAATTGGCATTTCAAATGCCTACAAGCTGCAAGAAGCCGACGACTCGGACAAGGCCTATTTTTTCGTCTCGTTTGTACCTCCATGTAGACTTGCCCAAAGCCTGTGGGCATAGAAATGTCAAAACAGAGTACAATGAAGGGATAAACTTCAGTAGACAGTCACGTTATTGTCGAGGTGATCGCGAAATTGAAGCATATACAACAGAGGGGCATCTACTGTCTATGATTGAAGCTGCTTTGGTGACTGACACATACATCATGTACATTGTTGGGTGAAAGCTGCGTGGCAGGGTTGTGCCAAATCGCTGGCAGCACCTCGGTTGCGGCGTGCAGTTTCTCCACCAAAAACAACCCATTTTTAATCCCAAACTCGCACTGAGTTTCGTTTTCGAGCACACCTGCCTCGCCTGGGTACACGATTAGCCCTGCGTACAGGTCTTTGTGTTCCCGGCGTTATACGGCGAGGAGGCCGTATGACGCCGGGAACACACAGACCTGTATGCAGGGCCAGGTACACAATGTGCTCAGCTGCGCTTCTAAACTTACGCAAAACCCACTTTTGGGAGTGGGTCGGAGGCACGGAGGCCGTAAGCGACGTATAGGGTCTAGGCAACTGTCATTGCAATGTACTCACTTTTGGTTTGAAATGCGATGCAACTGATACAAATAATTACACGATGCATAGAGAATAACAACATTCGAACAGATCTTGTGTATCGAGAGGTGACTCCAATCGCGAGCAGTGTCAATCGACAGTACAGTACCCGCTAGGCGCGGTGTCACAATGTCACAGATGATACACCATGCACTGTTCAGTCCGAGTGCGATGTTTCCAAGTTCAACAAGTGATCATGTCGTGTTTGTAAACCGAACCAACGTAATGGCAAGAAAATGCCCTAAAAATCTTAAAAGTTGACGAAGATTTGCTAACGATCAAATGCACAGAAAATGCACTACTCTGTACCTGTTTCACTATCACCACAGCAATCTGACATCGTTTTAGTTTTACCATTGACCCAATTGCGTTTATGGTTTTATTTGTTTCACAGTCCGTGTCATCGATACTAAAATCAAACTTACAAGCAAATGCCCTGTTTATTTCACTATTTGACAGTAGTTTGTGAGACGTGCATTTGTTTATGCGCCGTGAGCTCATCGATATGCATTGTGCTGAAGTTACTGTGTAGGAGCTGTAGGTGACGGCCGCTCAGCGTTCTAGCTGTACTTTGATAGTTGACGTATGCGTAGTAATATTGGTCATGTGCTGGGGTTCAATAATGGCGGTTGGTTCAAATCGCGCGGACGCCCTTACCAACATTGAACCTTGCCGTAAAGAGCAAGAAGGTGGTTTTACATATCCTTGAAGCCGTCCATAGTCACAATTTAGGTCTCCTATTGATTTGACCAGGGATTTCAGTCATCGAAAAAATGAAAAAAAAATGAAAAGATACAAATAATGTCCCTTTAAAGTTATATTGGGAAATAACTGATAACACTATTTCTGTTCCTTTTTTAAACCCCTATACCGTTATTTCACAGGACAGTTTTTAACATTACAATCTTAAAAAGTAAAACACATCTTTCATTGGTTTAATATATTTCATTTGATGTCTTACTCAAACCTAAGTTACTCTCTATGAAAATGTAACTTCACCTGGTAAACAATAGAATTACCATCTTAAATCACTGTAAAAAGTAATGTATGGATTTGGTGTCACGGACACTACGGCTGTCACGGACACTACATTTGGCCCCTTTTTGATATACTGAAACAGTACAAGTGGTAAATAGATTATATTCTTATAACACATAAGGAAGTCAAACAGGGCCACTTTGGCTAATGACATCAGATCTCTACTATCTGAATATGGCTGAAAGTTATGAGGGTGTCACGGACACTACAAAATTTGGGACAAAAAAATTGGCAACTTTCGTGATTTGTTATTCATAATCAATACATTGACCCTATCGACATTTAATACCAACTAAACATGGTTGGTCTTCCAATCAAATAGATGTTTTACGAAACATTCTAGGGTAATGTTTTCCAATTGATAATAGAGAAATAAATCAATGCTGTTGTCAAAATGTTAAAAAGTGTAACGACACACCAAATTCACTTGTTATAACGCCATTTCCATTCAAATCCATGTATTAAGAGGAAATAACTTGCAAAAGGAAAAAGAAATGCAATGTGATACTTTAAATATTCTGAATAATCGAAAAAAAATTAATATAACAGTTTCAAAAAGTGAGTTAAAAATGTTTTTTCAGATGAAACAGCGTAACGCCCATTTTGACCCATTTTTAGGGTACTTTTTCACTACTCAGCTCGAAGTCATCAAAAACTCCATTTTTTCGATAGGGCCTGTTTGTTTCTACTGGTTGTTTCATATGAAGAATAATGTTGCATTAAACTTTGCTCAACATTTTTTATATTAGAGCGTAACATGTCGAAATCTGTCTAGAGCACCCTGATTGTGACTGACCCGATTGTTTTTAACTATTTGAACTTAATGTGGACAGTAAATCGAGATACTAAATTAATTCTTCTAAAAGCGCCATCCTTTCTACTATACGTTTCAGTAGAAAAACAACTACAAAGTTTGCTTTGCTCATAATCAGAAATACACAACGGCTATTTCAAGGAACTTTCATGAGAAATTTTAAAAGAGTAATGCAAGCTTGAATACAAATATTTTATCAAATGTCATAAAAACGATTCATTATAATTATTTGAATATATATATATATATATATATATATATATATATATATATATATATATATAAGTATAATCAAATCGCATAATAAGAGGATAATCACAGGAGATCAGCGTAAGGATCAGCCAGCTGATGGTAACTGCCGGAACAAGTCTACATGCCCCTTGAAGGGTAACTATCAAGTCAAAGGCGTGGTTTACAAGGCCAAAGTATCAGCGGAGGACAACACGGAGAAGGTTTACATATGCCTCACCGATAACACCGTTAAGACGCGCTTCACTAACCACATTCAATCGTTCCGTAACGAAAAATTCAAAAATAGTACACAATTGTCAAAGTTTGTATGGAACATAAAAACCAAGGACCAAGTCTTCGACATTTCGTGGTATATTATTGACAAAACATTGAGTTACTCTAACGTAAGCAAGCGATGTAAACTTTGTATATCACAAAAGCTGCATATTATCAATGCTGATAAATCTACGCTGTCAAACAAACGCTCTGACTTGGTTTCAAAATGTCCCCACCACAACAAATATTATTTATCAAATTTTAACACCACCTACAAATAGAATGTCCCGAATATATAAATGAGAGTGTAGCGCTAAGAATACTTTCACTTCTGTCTGAAGATTGCAGGATACATGAAACTTAAGTAACAGATATCATTACTTTGTACTTGAAGTAATTTGTAATATATATATATATATATATATATATATATATATATATATATATATATATATATATATATATATATATATATATATATATATATATATATATATATATATATATATATATATATATATATATATATATATATATATATATATATATATATATATATACCCGTAGCCACTTTAGTGTTGATCAAGGCTACGTGATACAGACAGAAACTCTGCTTGTATGAAGACAAAACAGCCCCTGGCAAGGGGCTAACAGGGGCGTAGGAAGCAATTCACGGTTGGGGGGCAAAGGTAACCTATATTCTGGTGATGAATGAATTACGATCTAAAATTTGCATATATGAATAAATTAAAATATTAAATCATACACGAATAAATTAAAATAATTAAAACAGGCCAAAATCAATCTTAATAGTAAAAAATGTAATTAAAGCACCACTACTTTCACATACGGCAATGTCTCAATATTTGTGTTTTATGTATTAGGCCGTGTAAAGAAAATTCTTTGTTTGCCGTCCTTGGAATTTTGAAAAACCTACCAGCCAGCCAGCAAAAAAAAAATAAAACAAACACACAACATAGATCAATCGCATAAACTTTAACTTTCCATCGGTTTATGGGTCACAAGTATGAAAAATCATCTGTTACATTTACAATGCAGTGTTTTTTATGCTCTTCATTAAGCACGTTGAAAGCAATGCTTGGAAACACTGGTTATATTTGTATAAGTACAACAAGCATACTTAGAGTTAGGTGATGACTGTGAGTCTGAACAAAAATTCCATAATATAAAACAATGGCAATAAACACTATACCAGTACATAGGCCTAGTGTACCACATGTACAGTGTGATAGTAATCAACTGGTTGTGTTACGCAGATCTATAGTTTGTCTCTGACGGAGGTTTATGCACGAGGAAGTCATAGGCAAGAGTAAAACTATTAAAATAACAAGATCTCAATTATGAATAAAAAGCATATTTGCGACAAATGTAAAAGATGCAAATTACGTATTACGACGATGTTTACGAAGTTTGAAGAAAACGAAATATATTTGAATCAACACCTAATGAAGGAACATAAGAACTTCACCGTTTACGCAATGGCTTCAATTTTCAACGTGTCTAAGTGACATTTGTACATTAATTATGACATGTACATTTAAGATCGAGATCTGTATTGATGTTTACGATTGGACGTATATTTCCATCTTTAATTCATATCTATCATATGATCCAAACCAAGCCTTAAACATAACGTTTAAAATCCCATTCTAAAATAATACGGGAAAGGGAATACAAAGGACAAGAGAGAAAAATACAATAGACAGGGCAGGAGGACAGACAATTGGAGGAGCGTATCTTGGGCGATGGCAGCTGTCAAGCTTGTCTACCGAGAAATAAAGTCTATGTAGTACCAACGAACTCTGAACATCTCGTGTAGTCAATCGAAGATAACCAGCACCGCTCAGCAAGCTAAGACGAGTCCATGAGTAAAAGCAGGCCAAGATGACGTAATGAGATAATAGGAGAAAAACGAGTAGTAACAGTTGTTTTGACAACTGTACACTATGTATTTCAACATGTTGGGGTAAGCTTAGAACAAAAAGGTGTTCTTGCAAAACCTGAAAATTCCAAATATAAAACTGCAAAAGTTACTGAGTATAACAAAGTATGTAGTTGTCACTCAGAAAACAAATGCTAAACATCTTGGTAAAAGGTGAAACTACTATCTCTTCCATACAATTACAATTTTACAGTAAGAAGAGTGGGTAGCTGAACAAATCATAACAGCCTCGAGTACAAATCCTCCTTTTTAAGTGTCAAATAAATACTAGTCCTGATCACTGTTTCTGTTGAGTTAAATGCTCCATTAGCTGTAATTTTAAAGGCTATTTATTCTGAATTTTGTGTATCAACTATTTTTTAGCCGAATTCCAATAGCGCTGATCGCGATGTTAGGTTTGTTACTAAATATAGCTGCACGCGCGACTTCAGACACCGCTGCCTGAAATTCGGACAATCTTTTCATGCGTGGTCGTTGTTGCAGCTCAGTTGTAGTCTGAGCCATAAATTCATAGGAATTAGTGTGAGTTTTTGTATTCATTATAACACTGGCAGGTTTTGATATCATCGTTATTTTTGCATATTAATGACAGAAAACTGACGCTATTGCATACTAAAATGCTAAATATCCTGCTTGTCGAGACAGCAATGCCGAATAGCCATTGCTATTTTGAAAACTGAATTCTAATCCGGACTTATAAAATGTCCAAATCGTTTTTTAGCAGAAAAAATGTTCAAAGTAAGGGCAACTTCCACCGCGTACGAACTATTTGGAGCATTCAACAACGACTCGGAACATTTCACCGGCGGTACCTGCTTGCCACGGTGCAGATCCAACATCGTGATCAATCGCGGATCGTGGAAAAGCTGATGGAAATTCAGTTCCGTTCCTTATTCGAAGCTAAACCAGTCAAGAATTGTTTTCGATCCGTCTTGTATGGAGACCAAAAAGATTTTACGCACTTCCGCCGATTTGAAAACTTTGAGGGAGAAATCAACTTGTGAAACGGTCGATTGATCTTCACTTATGGTACACTGCAGTCCGCTACAACAGGAGGTGCACATGTACACTTTACGTACAGCGGTTGATGTACCCCTTTAAGATAGGTAATCTGATTTGTATGGAAACGATCGTACGACATTTGCGTTTTTGCGACATGAAAATAAATTACTGCGACATCGCGAACAAAGGAGAGCACATCCCGCTGTATTTTCGATCATACGATCTGTGTTTCAGGTGTTTGTTTTTCAGATTTCGTCCAAAAACCTACTCGCACGCGGACGGCAAACAAAGAATTTATTTTACGGCGCCTTAACTCCAGTTGTTTAACTCCCTACACAGCACTCAGCAATAGTTGGGACAGCTAGCCGTAGTCAATGTGTATTTGTAAAAGTTGGGGGGCAAAAGTATACCTTTGCCCCCCCAACTTCAGCATTGGGGGGGCGGCGCCCCCCTGCCCCCCCGGTTCCTACGCCTATGGCTAACGATTGGCACCTCGTGTTAAAAATTGAGACACAAGATACCTCTTCCATTAATGAAAGCCTCTACTCGCTAATTAGTTTATTGAGGCAACACACTTTTCTGAGCTCACTACTATAGCATCAGGTAAAAGTGTATGTCTAATACAGAGAGTGTGTCTGGCGAAATTGAAATACACTAGACTTGTAAATGGACCAGTGCATGGTGATGTTACATTGTATCTCAATCTTGAGCACAGGGTGCCAATCGTAAACTCTCATTTACAACCATTCTAAAAATGCCATCGTTTACGACAATTCAGTCTGTGTCGCGGCGTGTAGGTATGAACGGTACCATTGCAGGGAAAAAGTTCTAGTTGATGATGCACAACAGGGGTAATATTGATTTTTTTATCTATGCTGGTGTACGTCACACAGGTGGTGATATGGACCTGTGCCTGCATACATACATACATACATACATACATACATACATAGATAGATAGATAGATAGATAGATAGATAGATAGATAGATAGATACATACATACATACATACATACATACATACATACATACATACATACATACATACATACATACATACATACATACATACATACATACATACATACATACATACATACATACATACATACTGTAACGACAAAAAAGGCAGTAAAGTCAGCGATTTTCTTTAAAATAAGATTTATTAAAACTTATTACTTCTGAGTACAAACTGTAAAAGGTTTACTTATCTCAGCTGGGATGGCACAAAACTCCCAGTCTCAGGAGAGTTGAGTCGAGACACACTGATGAGTGAGGAATTACTTTGGCTCGCGGGTTTGAGGTCGGGCCGAGCCGTGCAGTGCTCACAGAGCAAATCCAGCGTGGCGTGAAGGTCTTGATGCCTTGAAGTAAACACTGACGTGATATCTAACAGTCTAACTAAAAATCTGTACCGTCTCGTATGTGATTCTATCCAGAAGATATCAGAACAATCTAGAATTTCTTTTGATATGCTAATTACTGTCCTAAAATATCTTCACTTGTAGTAAACATGACCTCCTAGAACGTTCTAAACATGACTTATTAAACTCAAGGTAATTGAGGAGAATAAACCTCCCACCCATCAATCCACTCACAAATTTAGACCAATATTTCTCATATTGTTTGCCGGTACTCGATTAGGAGCTAATTATTTCGATGTGATGAAAAATAGTGCATGTACATATATACAAAAGCAGGAATTTTACACAGATTTACAAGTAATCCTTTCGTGATTACTTCAGAGGAGGCTCACAGAAATGATCCATTAAAAATTTATTTATAATTCTGCTTTTTTCAAATTCAGCACAAAATATATAGCTACAAAGGACGTTTCCTACTTCAATGTCATATCAAGGATGATTTGTTTGCTCACCTTCGTCATCGGTTGTTACTGTTACTCTTACAGGATCGCCGTAATCCTTGTATTTAATGTTTCCCTTCAACGTTATTTCATACGCAGTCCATGGGAATATTCCCTCACGGAGAGTCACAAATTCTGAATAGCCTGTTTCAACATCAATCTATAATCAATCCAGAAATACTCAAAACATTTCATGAAACTTTTCAAAGATGACAATCTCAGAACATTATGATGATACTGTGATTGTCATGGCAATTATCTGCTCTTTTGCATATTTAATGAACTATATGTAATTAGTGATATAACTCTGAAATTCCTGCACCAAATTTGATGATACATGCAACAAATATTGATCTAATATATATCTAATTGTACTTAGAAGCATTGGGCAGTGTCAATCAAGTTAATAAATAGCTCATTTGCATATTTATGAAGTTTTTTAATTAGTCATATAACTCCGAAATAACTGCACCAAATTTGATAAAATCTGCTGCAGATACTGATCTGACAGATATCTAACTGTGGTGTAAAGCATTTAGTAGTGTGAAGTTAATTAAGGGTTTATTTACATATTTAATGGACTTTGTAATTAGGTATATAACTCTGAAATTTCGGCACCCAATTCAGTGAAACCTGCTGCAGACATTGATCTGATAAATATCTAATTGTACTGAGAAGCATTGGGCAGTGTCAAGTTAATAAATACCTCATTTGCATATTTTATAAAGTTTTTAATTTCTGATATTACTCTGAAATAAATGCACCAAATTTGATGAAATCTGCTGCAGATACTGATCCGACAGATATCTGACTATGTTATAAAGCATTTAGTAGCGTGACGTTAATTAAGGGTTCATTTACAAAAATTATAAACTTTGTAATTAGGTATATAACTCTAAAATTATGGCACAAAATTTGGTGAAACCTGCTACAGATATTGACCTGATAAAAATCTAATTGTGCTATGAAACATTGAGCAGTGTCAAGTTAATTAAGGTCATTTGAATATTTAATGAACCTTGTAATTTGTGATATTACTCTAAAATTACAGCATTAAATTTGATGAAATGTGCTACATTCATTGATCTGATAGATACCTAATTGTTCCATGAATATTGAGCAGTATTGAATATTGAGCAGTGTTATGAACAGCTCATTTGCATATTAAATAAACTTTTGTAATTAGTTATTTAACCCTGAAAGTACTGTGCGAATGTTCGTGAAAGCTGCTACATATTATGATATAACAGATATCTGATTGTTCTGTGAAGCGTGCTACCATTAATGAACCTATTGTAAAACACGTGAGCACACATCTGGTTGCATATCATAACAACACAAGTAATATCAGTCAAACTTAAGAAATCCAATAAAAATGACCATATCTTTGACGCGGTATGTACCAAAATGCGATACGGTAACTTATTGCTAAAATGAACGGGTGAATCCTGGCATAATAACGCAGAAAGCCTGGAAAGAAGAATGGCTTGATCAAATGTGTCTATCTTTTGTTGCATTATAAGGATGTCCATTACAAAAAATACTCCACCGGAGGTTCAGTGCTTTAAACATGACGTTCTCAAATGTTGCATATAAGGCCGAACAAAAAAAGTCTGCTGTTCCCAAAACCCGACCTACCCTATATTTTACCTGCATATTTAAAAATAAAAATATTTTGGAAAAAACTTCCTGCCGACCTACCTACCCTATTTATGAAAACCATGTTATCGGAACAGCACAATTTATTTTTTTTTTGCCTAATCCAACGAAACTCTATTTTTCAGACATTTTGGGATCTAAGTAGGCCTTGAACCTACGACACTCTGCGCCTGCGGAGATTGGCCGTATGATTACTTGTCATACACATATTGCAAAACGAGAGATAACGATTAATTGCAATAGTATCATGATACAGTTTGTAGCGGACACGTATGAATACTTACACATGAACTTGGCTCAGAAGGAATGCAGTACGTTACATAATACTCAATAGTGAAGTAGTCTGTCATGCGCTTTTGAATTCCATTAGAATTATAATAGGGTATGTGAGGTGACAGCCAACGAAGATAAATAGATCGATTTGTTGTAGAGATATTTGTGATCTCTGCTGCTCCAAGTGTGGCTGCAAGAACAATGTTTTAATAATTAAAGGCAACATTTAGTATTATGTCAACGGTACTGTTTTGAGTTTCAACGTTTTTCACTCATGTTGATGTATGTTTTAACGGGGTAAATATTCATTACCTTAGTTAAAGGTTCATGTATTCAAATATAATAATTGGTATGTTTATATAAATAAATGGTAACCAACAGCGGAAGAAGCTACTTTGACCCACGTAAAATATTTCTTTAAGCACTTCACATGTATTAACATCTGTTTCTGAAGTTCAAATTTAGACTAGTAGACAGCAAACTACCAAAAATAATTAAATTGTAGGCTATTTTCTATCATATTTGTTGACCTGCTAATGTCGAAATATTTAATTTCATATTTATTTTGCGTAGATAGTACAGGGTAGCTTTCTGTTCACCGGAAATATGCAGATATTTGGTATACTTATTACAGATTTCAGCTCTCTTTTAATAATTACAAATTAAGTCTCAAAACCCTTACACAATACTACGCGCAATGTCAATAAATGTCAAGGCCTTTATTGACAGAAGTTTGTTGACAGAAGCAATAAGACTACACTAAACCAGACTACGCTGTACACAGAACATGTACCATAGTCAAGGCCTTTTCATAGAATGAACAAAAACGCGTGTATTTATCCACCGAGAGGTTCATGCAGTACTCAACCTTTTAAAACAAAGTGAACAAAAGAGCAACTTTCGCACCACTGATAGGTAAAATTAAACAAATATGTAGTTCACGTATGACACAGTATTGTTGGAATTTTATTCAGCACTTTTTGTAGCTTTTTATCCTGTATTTGTTTGTTAACAGGACTAGGTAGATTCTTTGATTGAGAAACCGTCCGAAGTTTCTGTAGATTGTATCCTTTATGAAATCATTACCACGTTGACAAATTCAGCTGATACAAATCTAAAAGTGAATTCGTTTTCTTGTGTTTTTTTTCTAATTCAGTTTTGGACTAAGAATACCAAATTAGTACTCCGAATATTTCAACCAATATACTAGGTCTTCATCAGCCGCGTTTTGATTGACATGTGTCAATATCAATCGACACACTGTCGGTGAAATCAGAGGTAACCTGCCGACATGTTTGTAGTACGAATTTGGTGTTCATGGTCCAGAAACAACTAACTGGTGTATTCTTGGACAGTATTTGGATTTCCTCCTACGTAACCGTACAAGAAGTTCCTCTTGGCAAACTTTTGGTCAGACATTTTTATCCAGATCTGTGATGAACTATTAGAACTCCTTATATGAATAGTAGAAGAGTAATAAATACAGAATATAAAAAGGGATACATCTTACCATCAAAATATGGATTAAAGCTGACTTCTATGAGTGAATCATTGTAATGTAGGCCCTCCCTGATAGCCTTAACTCTAACACACCAAGTGCCAATAAGGTTATCAATGTCTGCTCCTAAGTGGCAGAATGTGAGTGATGTGTTGGTACATTCTGGTTTTTGCATCCAGTTACCAGAATCTAACTTCGAATATCTGAAAGCCAGATAAAAAACAAACATTTGAAAATACAGTTTAGAACCAGTGCACCCGAATTTCAAACGTGAAACCAGTTTGGAAGCTTGATTTTTTTTCTTTTATAATCAAGATTCTTTATTCAAATTCACACTTGAAGAGAAAAAGCAAAACTTTACATAAACAAAAGGAAAATTAGCCGTTAAAAAAGAATACGACGAATTCTCAGTTCTTGTCTATCAGTTACTTACACACACATATATTACTATATATATGTGTACTTTGTGTGTGTACTGTGTCTGTGTGTCGTCTGCTCCACGCATACCGTGTTGTTCGGTCGCGCACAGAATTGAAACATCTAAGTCGGTTACTGTGACCAACTCTTTTGGGTTGGAAGCAGTGGCCGACTGGTTTTGTGTGAGGCCTAGCAGCTAGGCGATGTTGCCGTGAGTGTGTGGGGGTTCGAATCCCGTTTGGGTTATAGTAAAATTTATATTTCAATATTCGCATCACAAAGATTTAAACATCGACTTTTGTGAATTCACCATTTTGCTATTAAAACAATTAAATTAATTCTCTTTGCATCTATATTGGTATATACATCTTCGATGATAGTTTCCCAAGAAAGAAAAAATATGTTGTTGATACAAAGCATTGATAATGTGTTCTGCCACTTTCTGGCAACAATACAATCAAAGTACCGATGTTTGACAGTGTCCATAACATTACAATATTCACAAAGTGCATTTTGGCGCTTGTTCCATTTATACAGCTTTACATAATTAATACTGATTTTGTGTAAACATTTCCAGTGAAAAGTTCTTAATTTATTCTCTTCTGTCACTTTATGAGCTAATTCCCAAACATCACTCCAATTAACAGTATGTCGTAACTCATTTTGCCATGTTAACATACAGGGTGGCTGCATGAAATCAGCTAGCAATGCTAAATATACTTAGTTTTTAAATCCTTAAGAGGTTTTTTTTTCTTTTCATCCAAAGTAATGTATTCTAGGTTACGTCTACATGTAAGAAAAAGACTATATTTAAGGTTCAACATGATATTATGTGTAAGACTTTGATCTCCATCATGAGGCTTAATACTATCCCATGATTTCAACACACTTAAATAAAACTTCTGCAGTTTGAGATCAAAAACATTTTTCATAATCTTATTTGAAATCACATCTCTTAAAACAGAATGTTGTGCAGAAGTCTCAAAAAATGCACAGGAAATTTTTTTCCAGCATGCTTCTACGCTGTTTAGTAAACGGGGAATCCACATGAAATGGAGGGATTTCACTTTCAAACTGAAAATTGGCATATTACAGCCTCCGGAAACAATTGGGGAGGCCAACACTTTCCTTTTTAATCTGCCGATCCCTTTTGTACAAAGCAATAAATTAATTTATCCACTGCTTGAACAATGTAATTTGGTACAACAATTATTGACGCTAGATACATCAGCTTCGATAAACCCAGTGAGTTTACAATGAGAACTTTACCATAAAAGGTTAAATTTCTCTTTCCCCATGAATTTAAAGTATTTTAAAATTTTACAATTTTTGACTCCCAATTTAATCTTTCACATTTCTTTTTATCGTACCCGAACCATACACCAAGAGCCTTAGCTGGTTCATTAGTCCACTTTACACCTGTAATTTCCCTATTACAATCTTTTTTACTACCAAGCCACACTGCTTCTGTTTTTTCTATATTCATATTTAACCCTGCAACTTTTTTCAAAATCATGCATAATGTCAATTACTTTTATCACAGACTGCTCATTATGTACAAAAATAGTAGTGTCATCTGCAAGCTGTGCTATTTTTAAAACATTCCTGATTAAATCGCCACATGGAAGGGGTAAACCCTCAATTTCATGACATTGACGGATTTTACATGCTAAAACCTCAACACACAAAATAAACAGCAAAGCGCTAAGTAGGCATCCTTGACGAACCCCTCTATTCAATGAAAAAAAAGTTCGTCATCCAACCGTTGCTTCTAACACAGCTTTTAATGGTACAATAAATAACTTCAATCCATTTTATAAATTCGGGTCCAAAACCAAAGAAATGCAATGTGTCAAACATAAAATTCCAGTTCACCTAGTCGAAAGCTTTTTCAAAGTCTATAAATAAAACGGCACCTGGAATGTTGAACTTATCAGTTTAGTGGTACATGTCTTGTATTAGTCTTACTACCTCACCAACATATCTTCCTCTAATGTATCCAACTTGATCTGTGTTAACGACATTTGAGATAACTTTTAACGTTCTCTTTGACAAAACATGTGCTAAAATTTTATAATCTACGCATAGAAGTGAAATAGGACGCAATTCGTTAAGAGTTCTACTTCATTCTTTTTGTGTAAAAGAGTCAAAATTGCTTTCTGTTGGGAACTTGAAAAGTGCCCATTATGATAAGCATCATTGAAAGAATTCACAATAAGTTTGCCCAATAATGGCCAACCTTTCTGTAGAATTCGACAGTAAAGCCGTCATAGCCAGGTGACTTATTAGACTTCATGTTACGTAATACATTCATACATTTCTCATCTGTATTTTACCCTCACAACTTTCTCTTTGCACTGTATTCAATCGTGGCACCTGCATATTTTTTGTAAAATCTCTGAAGCTCATTGACTGCAATTTTTCAGCATGCAAATCTTTGTAAAAATCTTTGTTCACTCAAAATGCTACTAAGATCGGTAACAACTCTCTCATATCTTGTTTTCAATTTTTCAATATTCTTTTTCATATAGTTCCTCTTTTCTATACCAAGAAAATATTTTGTACTTTTTTTTCACCTTTTCAACCCTGCGTGATCTTGCTCTGACTTGAGCTCCCTCTGCTTCCTTCAGCAATATTTCGTTTAAATCAGCTTGGGTTTCTTGGTAAAGAGCGAAATTTTCAATTGATGGTTCGGCACAAAGACATTTCTCTCTTTTCAAAAGCAGCTCCTCAAGGTCTTGTTTCTTACTACGCTGTTTTCTACTCAATTTACAACTATATGCAATTGTGTACTGCTTTAACATTTTTTACAAAGTTCCCATTTTGTTTGGTGACACTCTAAATGCTCATGAGTACACACAAAATTTTCGATAGCAATAACTAAGTTATTCAAAAACACAGTATCTTGCAACAGGCTATTGTTGAATTCCCAATAGCCTGGCCTTTTTCGTGCCTACAGGATGTAAAATTCAGTGCAACAGCCATATGGTCGGTTCTATATGCAGAGTAAGTCTCACACAAACTTGAGACTTTCTGTATTTCAGGCGAAATAAGAAAAAAAAATCTAATCTACACTGTACTAATGGTGCTCTTCTCCTCCATGTGTACTCCCTGTTATTTGGATGTAAATGTCTAAAATGTGTAAAAGTTGGGAAGCTTGATAATTTCCATGATTATTTAAATTCTTTGCTTTGACTTCGTATTTTTACACACCAAGTGTTATGTGAATGAGTTATAACACTACTCAGGTTGCACATTCGCTATGCGAATTCGGTAAATTTACATTGTATTATACTGGTAAATTTTTCAACAGTAAGAAACATACAACATCAAGCACACTAACGAACAACATTATTTTTAAAAAAAGGAAATCATATTGAACTAGCGCTAGTAACAACAAGACAATTATACGTCATTTATTAAGAAGTACATGTGTTAAGTCATAGAACCTGAAACATGATGATATAATCCATATTCTATTTTAGAAAATATTTGGAAGGCTATAGATATGTCAACGATTTAAGTGTTGTGCCGAAATTGCGCTATAGTAGCAGTTTCGGGATTTGGATTTTCATGGTTTATCAACGTGCTGCTATAGAGTTAGAGTTCAGAAACTATACCCTGCTATATTTAAAGGGCAGTATGTTTTTAAATACCGAGGCTACAAGTCAGTGCATGTGTCTATTACTCCAATAGATATGGAGACGTTAATATCATTGAAAGCATATCTATTTATTCAGCAACAAGATTGAGCTTCAGCTCCCATCTACTGCTCATACCAGTTTGCGCCCAGAAGTTGAAATATTTAAACTATGCTCAAACTTTCTTTCGCACTAAGAAACATTTATCACAAATTTCCTGACAATTACTGACACTTAAGGTAGTATGCACCTCGAAAGTAAAAGACTTAAACTTTTGCTCTAACTTTCCTCGAGAAATATTTCAATCGTTCTCTTTCAAAATCAAGAATAAAAATAGGGGGTCACCGTGCAAATTTTGGTACTAGAGAAACAAATTAACCAAGATTTACCGATATTAGAAATTCAAAATGGCCGCCATCCCTGTGTTAACTCTATGGAGAAAAATACAATTTTCGAATTTCGAAAAACTAAGCCACTGAAAAGTTTTCTTTCACCAAGAGCTTTAAAATGAACCCCCACATGTGGTATATCAGAAGAGAATTGTAAAAGTTTGAGAGTCCGAATGTCTGTCCCGAGGTGCGTTCTACCATAATGACTACAACATGTTCACTGTATGGAGTATTTATATCATTCTAACAATGGTCATTTCGAAAAAACAGCAAAATACTTACTCCTGATATAATATTGTGTAAAACACGGTGCCATTGCTACTGATGTTAGCAGGTGGATCCCAGGTCACAGTGCAATTCAAATTGGGGCAATCATGCTCTACGTTTCTTGGACCATCACCTAGAAAAGAACCAAAATACAATATTTTGAGATGTACGGTACCTTTGTTGTGTTAGGACTGATAAATACAATTTATTTGCAACATGGTAAACATATAATTATTTGACAGGAAGACTAGTATATGAAAGCCTTCTGCAGCACGGTACAATACTGAAAATAGGCCCTCGCCCTTTTCAAAACAAGTATATCAGATAAGACCTGACTTATAAAGAATGGAAGATAAAAGCATTATGGATTTTACATCATTTACACAAAGTGTATAACAGGGCTCTATTTATATCTATTGATAATAAGTCATTAATGAATGACATTATTCATGTAGCTTGGATTGTGCACTATTTATACATGCATTAAAGTGAAATATCTTAAATAACTCGTTCCAAAATGATGTTTCTTTCCAGTCTGTGAACAAAACTTACAGGTTATAAATTCTCCCTTGAAATTTCAAAGACTGCGTTAAAGAATAGTTTGCTTTGCCAGTCATTTTTTTTAAATTCATTAAAAATTGCTTAAAACCGATAGTAAACTTAAAAATATCAACATTTATATATAGCACAGTGAAAAGCACAGCACAGCTGAAGAAATGCGCCCTTGCAATGCTGGCAGCAGAGTGACAAGGTCATAATACAAGAGGCATTCATTGCATCGTCTGGGTATATTTTATCTGGTGTGACATCAGCAATTTTTTGGTTTGATGTAATGTATACGATGTCTTTATATAACCCATCTTGATCGTTTCAATTAATCACATCTCACGTAGTCAGGTAGTTTGTAAATTCTCTCCCAACAATTGCCATCCCTGTACAAGATTAGCCAAATAATGCATTACCTTTAACTTGCCGGATAGAAAATCTAAAATTTATATATAATGGCATTTCTTTACAAGCCGAATCCAAAACAACAAACAGGTCTTTGTGAACTTCTCGAATATATCTTCTGACACTTCGGGAAAATGTGGTCATTAAAATAATTTGATGAGAGTTTACGTTCTTTAATATGCGACAATTTCTAATTAGTACTTTTTGTCAAATTACAGGGTTTGTTTTGTACCTTTCACGAAAAGTAGCTTTAGGCGGTTCGAGTTAATTTGCATAAATTCAGAGAGATTCTTACGAAAGTCAAAATGATCTGGAGAAATTATTCATAGAAAATTTGTAAGTATGCAGTTTTATTTTAATGATAACGTAAAGCAAGGTGGCACTTTCATGAAATCTACTTCTATTATATCACTGCTTAATGACATAATTGTATTTACAGTACTATGTACTTATTCGTATAACGTATAACACTATGAAAACGCAAACAGAGAATAACCTACTTTCTCCAACTCAATATGCTATCTATTACATGCCTCATGTGCCGAACATCGTGTGCCGTATAGGATTCAATGGTTACTTTTAATGACACATTTGGGCCACATATTTATCATTTGACTGAAATGACCCGAATCTATATTCAACTTGACAACTTCGGGATTTAAGGTCATCAAATATATATCTTACTTATAGGAGAGGACGTTTTTACAAAACTGTTTAGCAAAATCTGTAAACCGCATACCAGTCATTCAAAAGTATTTATACGCTGTTAAATTAAGAAAATCGTTCTTTAATCAGGTATTCGTCTCTTTTAAAAAACACAAATTGTAAATTCAATATTACAATGTTAATATGATAATTATTTAGGTAATATGAAAACATTTGCTAGTTGTATGTAATAAAAAACATTACAGCCAACAAATGGGGACTACAGAGAAATGGTTATCCCCCTCTGCGCACATAAAGCCGTAAAATACATAACGTAAACATATCCGTTATAGGAATTTAGGTATTACTCGTGTAAACTCTGACACCTCTTGAGCGAGTGTTATGATTTCTACAAAAGGGTCTAATTTCATTTGTTTTGAGACCTAGCCTTCATGATGCACCGTTTTGAAGAACACAAATGCTCCAGTTATTTATAACATCTCATACTAAGAGTACATTTAGAAAGTTGTCATTATTTACGGCCTGGGGGTCGGAGGAATGTGGGGGTTCACTCAAAAGAAATTGAAAGCTACAAGGGTGGGTTGCTCAAAATGTGGAGAGAAAGTAGGGTGGGTACTCAATCTTTGGTGCAAAATGAATTATTATTATTGTTTACTTTACTTGGTGAGATGCATTTCTCCTGTGGAGTAACCATGGCAGCCCTCGGTATGGCCCTATCTTTGAAATTATGAGAAAAGCACGTGCAAAAAGAATGAAGATCAAATGAGAGCCAATGCTATTGCATATGTTCTAATTAAGAAAGATAATAGACAGTTTTGGAAATATGTTGCAGACTCTAAAAGTCTTCACCTCTATCATCTTCCGTTGGGGATTGTAATGGTCATACAGATATTACAAAGATGTGGCGCAACCACTTCTCAGGGTTATTGTCATCTGTTAGTGACAACAGCAACGAAGCCTTTTTACAGGATAATATTTGTAATGTAGCTTTTGATCACCATATGATCGTTACATCTGCTGAAATAATTCATGGCCTTCACAAGCTTACCGTTCGCAAGGCTATAGGACCTGACGATATTACTTCAGAGCATATGAAATATGCGCATTACCGTTTACGCTTCTTGTTATCGATATTGTTCTCTGCAATTCATATTCACGGTTATTTACCCTCTCGTATGATAGACACTACTTTACTTCCACTTGTGAAAGACAAAAACGGTGATGTTACTAACTCCAACAATTACTGTCCCAGTGCAATAACTACTTCCATCTCCAAACTGTACGATATAATTTTCTTAGAAAGCAGTAAGCAATTTCTCAGCACCAGTAATCGCCAGTTTGGTTTTAAAGAAGACTACTCAACTGATATGTTGTTTTGAAAGACGTCATTAATTTTTACAATCGACATTATAGTACTGTATTTTTATGCTTTCTTGATGCGACAAAAGCATTTGGCAGGGGTAACCACTGGACCTTGTTTCGTAAATTGATTGACAGATCTGTTCCACTTTTTATTGTTAAAATTTTAGTTTCTGGCACAGACACCAAGATTTTCGTGTTAGATGGGGTTCAGTGCTGTCAGACAGCTTTCAAGTAAAAATGGTGTCAGAAAGGGGGAATTCTTTCCTCATTGATTTTTGCATTATATGTAGATAAGTTAAGTAGTGACTTGATGGAACACAAATTGGTTGCTTTCTTGCAGGACAATGTGTTAATCATCTCATGTATGTAGACGATATTGTCCTTATATGTCCCTCTATGAAGGATCGTAATATGTTAGTTACAAAGTGTTGTAGTTGTGCTGCTGTCCATGATATTATCTTTAATGCTAAGAAATCGAATCGCTTGTTTGTAAAACCACCAAGGTACAAAATTTCACGTTTTGTTCACATTTTTCTTAATAATACTGTGGTGAAATTCGATGAGAAACATAGGTATTTAGGAGTCATCTTGAACTATTTTGGAAATGACAATGACGATATGATACGCCAAATGAGATCGCTGTATTCACAGGCGAATTCACTTATTCGTAAATTTCAGAGGTGTTCAACTATGGTCAAAACTAGGCTTCTCCAAACTTTCTGTTCTTCGATGTACTGTTTCAATTTATGGAGTGTTTTCTTCAAAAGATGTATGAGCGACATTCGTGTTGCTTATAATAATAATTACAGCATCAGTGAAACATTTGTACGTAATCACATTTTGACCATTGATAGTAAACTACATGCAACTAGGGCTGGTTTATATCTTAGATTGACTAGAAGTACGAACACTTTAGTTGGCTCAGCTTTGTCTGATTATGTTAATTAAAGGGCTTAGATGATGGAAATATTTTATGACAGATTGTTTATAATGTTTTACTCTGTTTGTAAATATCTCTGTTTGCATTGTTGAGACTTTTTTATGGGTACATTAGTTTGTTGTCTTCGTAGTTGCCTGATTTTATTTAAAATTTGTATATATTTCTATGAGCTGGTTCTCGAAATAAAGGTTATTATTATTATTATTATTATTATTATTATTATTATTATTATTATTATTATTATTATTACTATTTCAGACTGATTTATAAAATCGTCCATAAACAATCAAAAATACAAAGACAATCTTTAAAACCTAAAAAGACAGACAAGGTTATAAATTTTAAAAAACCCATTAAAATACTAATAATCACTTACAGTACAAAAGAGATCGCCAGTGACACTGTAACCCAGAAAAGTACATGTTAGACGCGCATAACGCATTCAACAACTCGTTTTCACAGTACGTAAGTCGGTTAGGAAAACTGTAAGCAGCCTTTCTCCTTAAAACTGAAAAAATATTCACACTGTTTAAAACAAATGAAGACGAAATACTGCCAATTCGTGACAGCCCTAACAATCTGCGGAGTGAATAGTTATGACAGACATGTTTACTATGAATGGCTGAAATATTACAATTACCCACAACTGAATACCGTTGACATTGTTGCGAAATTCATTAAAAAGTCGAAATTATACTTCACAACTACAACAGCTGGAATTTCTTAAAAGCATATTTGAGCGACCATACAATGACCTTCTTTGAGAATTAATATCATCATCGTCTGTTAGGTTATATGTTAAAACATAACATATTGAAACACTCTTAGATTGCCCCATTTCACACATCAAATTTTTCAATCCGAGATGGGGGACATCCCCCTATCGCGCTTTCCCCCTTTGGGTGTTCTAACAGTTTTACTAGTAAAAGTACAAATTTTAAACGCCTCTCATATTGAACAAGACTGCATCATTGCATACATCAATTTCTCACATTTTTCCACACAAGAGTGGGTACAACCTCTTCTGACACTTTGCCCCTCAGCATCCTGCTTGTCCTCCCCCTGTACTTTCAAATTCTGCCCTGTCAGACATCTTAGTGAAATACTTGTCATGATACCCATCCAAAGTAAATAATACTGTGTATCGTTGGATACTGGTTATAGTGTGAGCTTTTATATCTACATTGTCTTGTGACTTTGAATTTCATTTTGCTGATTTCATCATTTTCAAACATGATAATCTAGCAGGATATGAAAGGTCTTTACTATTGCTGTGTTTTTGTAAAGTTTATATTTACATGTCTTGATATTTAACTTTTAAAAGGGGTCAGTCAAAATATCTGTGTTAGAGAGGGGGTTACTCAAAATCATCAGGGTTGAAATTCTTCCGACCCCCCAGGCCGTAAATAATGACGACTCCATTATGCAATGAATATGAATAAAAAGAAACCATAATTTGCTCCGTATTTGCGACACGTTATACACAATAGAAACTTAGAGTACCAAATTACTTTTGAAACAGACAAGTAAGAGACATATCGTTGTAACTGACTTTGAATACAATCAATGATAAATCATGATTGAGAACTGTGCTGTTACACCTTTTAGACAAACAATGTAACCTTTCTTTCATTCTACAAAAAACATCTTCAATTGCAAAACAAGAACTCTTGCGTAATTTCTTTTCAAGAGTCACCTTATAGCTGAACTTGTTCCCTTCTTGGTGATTTACGTTTAATTCTAAGAGGAAATGAGAAAATAATCCTGTCAGATTACACCTTTTCAACTAGGACTTAATTAATGACTTAATCGATAACCTAATGAATCGTTCAGTTAATCAATTCATTCATACATCCATCCATCCATTCATTCATTCGTTCACTGAGCGATTGATTTGTTGATTTATGGCTCAATTAATCAATTCATTTGCCATCCATTCAAATATTCATTCATTCCTTTCATTCGTTCATGCGTTCGTTCGTTCATGCATCCATGCATTCATTCGTTCATCAATTATTTTTTTGCAAAGTTGAAATACTGAAGGTATCGCAGTTTTCGTTTACCTGAAAATGCGGCTACACAAAGAAAGTTCAGTGTCCTACCATTGCAACTTGAGAAAAGAAATAGATTGCTTTATGAACTCTGATAGTTTTAACCCGTTGAAAGGCAATGATACAAGTTATTATGCACTGATACGTGACTGGGAAAACTACCAGTAAATCGTGTAAGAAGAAAACTTCTCACATTCCTGGCCAATTGGAGTGTGGGATCGACGGTGTGGGGAAAATCGATCCCACACTCTGCACTGTATATAACACAAGTTTTGATTGGTTGATAAACAACCTTTTGTTCCACTCTCAAATTCTTATCCCATGGCAGGATTTGTAACACATGGGCCGGAACTACGAAGTAAGCAGGTCAGACTACGGTGGCAGACGACAGCGTTGTCACGATTTAGGAAAAAGTTGTACGTCGTCGGTGACAGACTCACTTAAAAAACGGCCGAATTTTCCAAATAACTTGTGACCATAGGGTACGTTGAATATATTGCCATTTTTACTGTTAGACATTTCGTCAGTAGCAGAAGTTGAAGTATCGGCAGTGGAACTTGCTACGGAGTTGCGGTAGTGAAACAGAATATTAGAAGGCCACTAGCTAGGATAGTCGCTGGTACACTTAAACATTTATTGTTTCCCGTGTAAATTTAACGCATTTTGTGATCATGTGAGTAGAAGAATCCCACACACAAAGGACATGGGATCAGATTTCTCTTACGAGTTTGGGATATTTTGTCTCACACTCGCCTGCGGCATTTGTGAGAGAAAATATCCCCAATTCGTGTGAGAAATCTAATCCCAGGTCCTCGGGGTGTGAGATTCTATTAGTCTGCATTGTTTCTTGCTTAATTTTAACATCTTCAAGAAAATGAAGAGTGGTTATGGATTTGTAGTTTGAGAGGATCGAGGGTTTCACTCATTTTGATATAAAGCACTGACACAATCAACCAACGCTTTCTCTGGCATTAATCATTGATCGCTTTCTGAACTTTGCTAAATTTGTAGACATGACTCTTGTTGTTTTAGAAAACCGACTATAATTGTGGTGCATCCTGAAAAATCGATCATGATTTTTATCAAATACGTAATAGAAACAGCTGTTTGGGTACTAGTAAGTTATCTATTTTGAAATCCTAGGTAATATTCTGCCCCCCCCCACCCCGTTTGACCTGAAAAAAATTAGAGGTCCAGAGTAATTGGATGAGATCATTTTAACTGAATACCTTACAGTGTGAGCAGTTCACTTAGTAATCGCTTTAGGCAGTTTAATAGTGGTGTCACGTACTTTCGACATAAACAACCTACACAACCATCATCTATGGTGGCCATGCATTTTAATATGCTGTATCTAAACTATGGAACGCACTACCACTTAACATAAGAGAATCCCCAAACCCGAAACTTTCAAAAAAAAACTGAACACGCACGTGTTTAGTATGGTTGAGCCATTGAGCGTCACACAGCAAAACACTGTTTGTGGATGTTGGCGGTATGTAAACTATGCTGACTGATTGATTGGTTTACTTTGTACGTCTGCAAGATTCTTTTCGCAATTCCTAACATTTTGCCATTTAAAAAAAAAGAGTCCTTACTGAAGCACTGGTAGCAAATACAGTAGTACAAGACCGAGTGAGCAGTGAGTTTTCGCTAATTAATGTCCAGTGGGTAATTTAGCAGACTCTATCAGGAGTTAAAACATTTAGAACAATTCCTTATCGCTGGCATTGGATTTCCTGTGGAAGTGGTATGTTAACTTTTAATAAGTCACATACATAATATAATAATCTTTAGCAGAGAGCCAGCAGCTGTAATGGAACTTTGGGCATCGTTTTGTCTATTCATGTTGTGTTTATAAAATCCATGTTAATCTCAGCGAACATATTAAAACTCAAATATTCGGCGAGTTAGTACTGTTTTCTGTGATAAGCCTGCCAGCCAACACCATTACATACAATCAGCGTGACAATGTGAGTCCGCTAAAATTCATGCCAACGAATACTTATATTGACAAGCCGAATACTCAAAATCTGGTGAGTCTAGATGATTGAGACAGAGACGGCGGCTCTGTTTCTTCAAACTTCATAACTACAGCTACGTTGTACTACTTTTACAATAATATAGTGTATCAGTGGGAGCCTGAGTGACGCAGTGAGTGATTCACTCTGAGTAGTAGTATATGTGCATACCGTACGCCTTCGTGCATTCATACGCTAAAGTAGCCCTTTTGGCGGGAAACAACATGAGTGTGTTTGCTTTTGATTGGTTAGAGATGAATCGCGTCGGAAATAATTAGAAACGTGTAGACACATTATAATAGGATTCAATGGAACTGACAAGATGGCAATCTGTCTTTATTGTCGACGATTTAAAAAGTAGCTATCTCTACAAACATTTCTCTACAAAGCCATGGCATACTTAACTATAGCTAGAGAAGTTAAGGCTTGGACGCAGTGACCTGGAGAACCTACCCGGTTGCAGTGTTGATCTTACCAGCACAACGAAGTGTTTTGATACAGAAGACTAGAGGACTGGTAAAGATCATGCCGAATAAAGGCAAATCATTGAAATATCATCTTTGAAAGCTTCATCATTTGGATCATATTGGCCACATGTTCGCTTCCCTTCAGTGCGAAAATACAAGGACATCCCCCCCTCCCATGCATGCCAAATAGTTTCTGCACCTTCAGGAATGTCTGAAGTCGTTAAAAATAATAGACTCTTACCCAGTTCCTATATGAAAGAATTATTTTTTTAAATTAACGCAAAAGATTTTGCATGACTGGCCTTTGTAAATGTTCGTGGGACAACATAATGATATTACTAACGGCGCCTGAATACTTCTACGGCAAATACTTACAGTAACAAATGAACAAAGTACGGCTCATCCGGGCACCTTCGTCTTGCTACAGAAAATTAAACGTATTTGTTTACGGTGTGGTCTTACTCATGTGTTACATGAAACGCGCTGAAAATTGGCTGTCCCATTCCATAGAATATATCTTTCTTTCGTGCTCAAATACTTGATGAGATTAAATGATAATTACCTTTAGCCAGATAAAATGCAAGGATGCAAATTGCAAGAAACAGATCAAACTTCGTCAAACGAATTCTCGCCATGTCACACAAAAGTTAGAGGCATGTTAGTTCGGGAGCCTGTCTCCATGGCATCCAGCCTGGTCTGATCAATAATACTGAAAGCAAAACTGCAGACGAAGTGTGTATTTAACAAGTTCACAATTCATGTTAGCCCAACCCACTATGAGTGTCGCGATGAGGGCGCCGCTCCGCGTCCTTGGCTGCCGCGTAACCAATGGAAGTCACAGCTGATAGCTGCCGTGCAATGAGGTACATTCTGATCAGGACAAATTGGACTCTTTTAACTTAAAGACGACGTTGATTTTTCATATTGATGTACAGAAGTGTGTTCTTTAAGCAGGTGGTCATGTACAATATCATAAATATTGAGGAAAAAGAGGATTAACAAAAATCCAAGTTTTCAATAAAAGACAACAAATACCAAAGCAGTAGTCAAAATTTGAGCAACCTTTTTGCCATGATTATGTTGAATTAACCTTATAAGTATGCGCCATGCGTCGGTTGAACTTCACACACTGTCAGAAAAACCTCGTAAGTACTTTTGCTTATACCTATTTGTCAATTATAAGTTCTTCATTGTGACAGAGGTGTGCAGTTAGTGTGTTCAGCTTGCTTGTGGCCAGTTGCGGGTGCAATGACCGAAGGGATATTGGACCCCGTTTCTTTGCATATACGCATGCAGGTGGCTTGAAATTCTCAAGGCGAGAGAACGCGATGAATGAAATCTGTTGCTGTCGTTGCCAATGTATTGTTCCATGCTAGAATAGGTACAGAAACTGTATGCTGCTCGTCCATGGAAATATCATGAATTCCTGGTCCCTCATTCATACTCCACTTTTGTAGCCCTTCACTGACTGAGGTCTATGTATGTGTTCGGGCGTGGAGATGGATAGGGAAAGTGTGTATGTTAGTGCACGCCCGGACTGTGAATCAAGGCATTTCTCCTTGACATTACATCCATTGAACTATGGGCATTAAACTTATGTTAAAGGAAACACGAATGTCAATCTTTATCTAACTTTGTCTCAGTATGCATACTGCAAGACTTGCGTCTAGCCACAGGCTCTTAACACATTGCACGGATAATAATCGTACGAGTATTTCATATGTAGAATGTCTATACGACTGAATATTCAATAAAAGAATCATGGTACATGATATTAGTGTAGACCTAGGCCTACATGTGACAAGCATTATATCGAGTGGCTATGGCTACCTGGCTAAGGCCCGGCGAATGCAATGCACAATCATCAATGTGAAGAATTTACATGACTTGATTATTCAATAAAAAGAATAACGGTACGTGATATTATTGTAAATGTCGGCTAGCTTAACTGAGTGGCTGTAACTTCTGGGCTAGGGCCCAAAGAGCACTGCTGCACGGGAAGAAATCAAACAGAAGTAACTTAAAGGTATGATTTTAGGCAGAGGAGGCTAGTCGATCAATTTTTATGCAACCATTTGACTGTTGACCAGTTTTTATCACCGGAAACGCTCAGAGTGAATTTCGCTGATTTATGAAATCAGGTGGTGAAAAGCTTTCGTACCTTGGGTTTACTTCTGTGCAGCAGCGTTCATCGAGCCCAAGCCGGGCAGCTACAGCCACTCGGTTAAGTTAGCCGACATGTACAGTAATATCACGTACCGTTATTCTTTATTGAATAATCAAGTCATATAGACATTCTACACATTAAATATGATTACGCAGTGCATTCGCTGGGCCGAGCCGGGCAGTCATAGCCACTCGGCATAATGCTAGTCAACATGTAGGCCTAGGCCTACACTAATATCATGTACCGTGATTCTTTGATTGAAAAATCAAGCCGTATAGACATTCTACATATTAAATACGATTATCCCAGGAATGTGCCAAGCGCCTGTGCGTCTAGCGACGTGTTCTATTTTTTAATTTGGCATGCGAAGCCATAAGTTGCCATTTGCCTTTAAAAACAACCCGCTGCCATTCAACATCGTACCACACTCCAACGTCGGTTTTAAACACTTTACTTATCATTATCTGTTCAAACGTGTCAGAATGTGACGCCAACACATATTTGTGCTTAGAATAATAAATTCAGTGCATGCGATGTAGAAAAGTAATGGCGATTGTCTTTCCTGACCGCGGTGTAGTGCTGTTATCACGAGATTCTTGGAGAAACTTGCAGCTGCTCGTCTAAATTCACTTCTCAATGTGCAAATACAGTCAAGCCAAAGAGTGTTCACATCAAACCATATGCCAAGCTCAAAACAACTCATAGAAGACGGCGTGGGTACCATATTGCGGTCGTCTCCGTTAAAGCATTTAACAGAGAATGTAACGTTAATGCGTTATAACTCGCCAGATGACTTTATTTAACATAATCACTGACGCGAACCAAACCTACGCTCCACCTTACTTCTGTAAGAAGTGAAACTTTATCAGCATGGGCCATCTGACGTGTTTGTATTGTAGTGAAATGATTACTGTTTATTGAAAGACTGTTTACAGATCTCTGTCTTCCTACCGACAAGTAAACATCACGATTATTTCGTCATTCCTCATGATTGACGATAGTTAGATTCTCTTCCGCATTTTCAAGATATGGGCTCCGCACCTTGTTGGCCAGTGACATATTTGCAATTTTCTTTTTCTCGCACCTTCTTTTCTTATTATTTTGCATGAGAGATGTGTACGTCGCTGCAAGAAGTGTCGTAAAACGTGTTAACTTTATCGACCATCCAAAATGAATGTCTCTTGGAATTTCAAGACAGCGTTTGAATAAAAGTCATGGCTTCGAATCAATTACCTGTAAAAATACGGAACTTCAACGTTCATCCAGTTGAGGTAGAACTGGCGATTGCAAGGTATGGCTAAAAACCGTTAGGCGGTTACACGACAGTGTTGACGAGAAAAAGGAAAAAACATACGACATTGTGTATATATGACGACATTGTGGCCAAATACGACACTTTAGTTACTCAAATGATTAGCGACAGTATTCCCAACTTTCACTATATCGGTCATTCATATACGGTATCACTTCATACAATTTAGACAATTTGGGGACAATCCTGACGGGTGTAGCATGCTAGCAGGGTACGCTTACCAATTCCTGACACCTGGTACCACGACTAACTATTAGTGGTTCAGGATGGTCCTTCTTAACTTTTGTATATCACGAACGTACTATGAACCTGGTAAAGCATTACCTTGAATGGAAATGATTATTGGACCAGTTTAATGTCATATTACATAGCCGTCGAAATTTCGCACATGCCGTAATGTTAAAAAAAAAGAAAACTGGCAAGACAGCCTTACACTTTGACTACCTGCAAGAAACTACTCCAAAAAATCATAGAAACTATCAATTATTCTGTGCTAGCTTGAGGTAATTTTACCTCTTCAACGCTGTTGTTGAGCTAAGGAGATCAGACAACATTGCTTTTAACATCTCTGAAAAAGTCATCTGTGCGAACTCCTACTACTCAAGTAAATATTTACTGATCCCTGCCAGTTCCCGATATTTGTTATTTAAATTTATAATACAAGCAAATATCCACCCACTCGAAAGTGACAATAAATCCAGTGTGAGATAAACTGACAAATTCCAGTCTCGAAAGAAGAAGGAAGTGCAAGCAGTAGAATTGATAGCCATGTTGCGTGCGGTCGCTTAGCCAAGCAGTATCAACATAGTAGAGAAGGAAAAACATTCACTTCAGAA
Source organism: Ptychodera flava (assembly GCF_041260155.1). NCBI lineage: Eukaryota > Metazoa > Hemichordata > Enteropneusta > Ptychoderidae > Ptychodera > Ptychodera flava. The sequence goes on from NC_091935.1 coordinate 32,465,784, forward strand.
ATTCTAGTTAATGTTATGTTGTGTTCACTGCAGTAAACTTAACTAAGACATTAGATTTATGTCATCGATTGTTGAGAGCTGAACAGTTTTTATGATACCTGCTGAATAGTAGTAGTAGTAGTAGTAGTATGTTTATTATAGTGACATGTAATTACCAAAGTATATAACTCAAAGAGAAAAATACAGGATGAATTACCCAGCCCATCGGGCTTATAAGTCACTATGAAATATAATTCATTTAACAAATCATTGAGGGTGCTATATAATTAGAAAAACAAAGAAATCTCACAAATCACTAATTAGGAACATACAAAACATTTCGTCGCCTATTAAAAGCTCTAACAATGAATTTTGAGGTAACTCTTGGGTGATTTACCATGATATGTTTTAGCTTACATATATCATCGTAAGAAAAATATTCAGGACAAGATTCACTTACAGAATTATATAAAGAAAACCGTAAAATGAACTTCATCCTCGACATCATTCGAATCACATAGTTTACATGTACGATTGGCCACTGCCTCGCCTCTATATCGCCCTGTTTCAACCCTGAGAGGAAGAATACCAACACGAAACTGGACAAACAGAGACCTTTCTGATCGAGACAAGTCCAAGTTTAGATAGCTTTCAGTGCTGTACTCTTTCTTAAAAGTGGAATAAGTACGGAGTTTGGGTTTATTTAATACATTGTTCACCTTGACCCCATTTATGTCACAAGGTGTCACATCATCAATGTCTAAACTTTCAAAAATATTATGCAACTCTGCTGACCAATTTCCAGCACACAAGTAATTATCCCATAAAAAAATTTTCTTGGTCAATCTATTTTCATCCAAACAATTCAGTCTGTTCCAGTAACGAACCATATTAACCCATCTACGAGTGATACACATGTCCCAGCCGGTATCTCCAAGAACAGCAAGTTTAGGCGCAAATTTATGTACTCCCAGAAAATAACGCAGTGCCCTGTTTTGGACTAATTCAGGAAAAGAAAGTTCTCATAGCCCCAGATTGATGAACAATAATCAAGAATAGGAGTTACAGAGGCATTAAACAGTTTGGTGAAAGTATTAAACCCCATGTTGTATAAATATTTAAATTTTGAGCAAATCAAGCCCAGAGCCCTACCAGCAGAATCAGCTAGTGCTTCGGCAGTTACTGAAAAATCTAAGAACTCGTCAAACACAATACCGAGATATTTATATCTCGAAGCAAAAACAATTTCATCCGTACCAATGTGAAAACGGAAATCACTACGTATGACATTGTGTTTTCGGAAATGTACAACCTTCGACTTTACAACATTAGCTACTAGGCGCCATTTTCTGCACCATGTATGAAACAAATTTAACATTTTCTTGTAAATTGTGCTCACAATCAGAAATGAGAACGATATCATCGGCATATAATAGAATACTAACATTCATCTCCCCTATTCTGATACCACATTGCAAATTCTTGATATTACAGCAAGGTCATTAATAAAGAGAGCAAAAAGAGTCGGAGATAAATTATCCCCTTGCCTAACACCACTGCGTGTTTCAAACGACTCTGTAAGAATAAGACACTAGGTTATCTGTAATTGGAAACCCGGAAGTGGATCATATCGTTTTATGCAGCACAACAAGGAGCCCTTCAAGTTCACAAAAAGTTTTCATAATAGAGAGTAATTCTCGCACGTTTTTCTTCTCTGAAATCATTCCATTATAGTCTGAATACAATGATATGGCGGGATTTCTTCCCTGGGCGGGTAGTTCTGGTGTTAGATAGATTTGTCGTAGAAAGAACATGGAAACGTCTCGTTTCTGTTATTAGGACTAGTTATTTCTAAACAGCATTTTTTTGTTTATCTCGAAATAGGGTTTGTAGTTGATGTTTACTTTGCTTTTTGTCAACAATGTTGCCTGTGTATAAAATGTACTTATCCGCAAGCGATTTCCTGGCTGGCCTACGGATGATATGTTGTTTTGGTGGGCTGTTCAGCGAGTAACCTTGAATCCCCCAAGTGGGCAGGCAGGCTGGACGATTAAGTCGCTGATTGTTTCCGTACTCTTATGAAGCGAATTTATCCAGAACTTGGTCACACTGAAGAAGGTCTTTGTGGCTATAGCAGTCAACCTGACTTTCAGGTACATATATGATCATGTCATTTCTTTAAATAATTCTAGGTTCATTGACCATCTCTCTATAATTTATCCCCTTGTTTGAAAGCAAAGAAATAATTACACAATCAGATTCTTCAGCTTCTTTTTGGATAATTGAATGTGACTCTAACGGCAACCATTCTACTAGGCTGTATGATAAGTGTGGTGATTTCAACTTTTAAATTACTATCATCAACTTTCAGCACATTGACAGCAATATTTCACAGTCACCCTCCTATGGCTTCTGTGCAGACATACGACCATCTCTCTCCCAAGATTGTAAATCAGGTTTACTCGAAAAAGGCATGCCTGTACATTCAAGCGCTTTTTGCAGGTGTCATGAACTGATAGATAAGTATGGTGTACGGCTTAGTATGCGCCTCGAAAGTGAAAGACTTAAACTTTTTCACAAACGTTCCTTAAGAAACCTATCAACTATTTTCTTTCAATATCAAGAATAAAATCGGGGGTCACCGAGCAAATTTTGGTACTAGAGAAACAAATAACCCAAGATTTACCGAGATTTAAATTCAAAATGGCCGCCATCTCCGTGTTAACTCTATGGAGAAAAGTTAAATTTTCTAATTTCGAAAAACTATGCCGGTGAAAAGTTTCATACACCAAGAGCTTTAAAATGAACCCTCACAAGTGGTAGATCATAAAAGAAGAGTAAAAGTTTGAGAGTTCGAATACATTTCCCCGAGGCGCGTTTTTCCTTAAACAAATGGTCAGTGGTAGCATCGGTGGATTAAGACTACTTCTTTTTCTGACTTATAACTTTATAGAAGGCAAGGGCCACATGTGAGCTGAATGTGCTTAACGTTTTCGCAACACTCAAAATTACCTCTCGATTATCATTACCATTGGTCACTATATATTTTTCTTCTACGGTACTTCTACGGTAATTCTATGGTACTTGTTGGTCGTGTAATTGTGCTACACTGTCAGTGGTTCTTCTATTGAGTTTGTTACTGTTGAACTTATGACTATGATGTAGATTATGGCTTTGTATTGTCGTTCTGAATGATCGCTCGCGATGTATTTGTTTAGGATGTATCATGTGTTGAGAGAGATCAGTTGAGAGCTTTTGAAACCAGGGTTTGAACTATATGTAGAGATTTACATTGGGAAATTAGAAAGGTAATAACTACAAGGTTTGAAGGCATTAATTTTGCAGGCGAGCTTTAACAGCTTTTCTTTCCCTCCAAATATGTTTGATCAAAATATGTTTCAGATTTATGTTTACACGTATTAAACACCTTGGAAATATATTGAAATTTATTGAGTTTAAATTACGTTCTAGGTGATGGCAATTTTATATTTGTGGCCAAGATGAAACTATCTTTTAAGTTAAATATCCGAAGAAAAATGAAAGAAAATGTGCCCATTCAGTGGCATAGTGTATAAAGATATGACTTGTTACATACTGACAAAGGCATGTGGGCGGCTATTTTGGATTTTTATGCAAATTAAGGGTTGTACATGTCAGCCAGTGAAAGATATGAATTGCTTGACTAAATATATACCTGGCAAAGGATACCAAAATGACTCCAACAGCTTCTCATTGAGCTGAGATATGACATTTTGATATTTTAACTGTTTTTGGAGGTCGTTTTGGCAGCCATCTTGGATTTTTATGCAAATTAAGGGTTATGCATGTCAGGCAATGAAAGATATGAGTTCCTTAACCCCATTTACCTGGCAAAGGAGACCACAATGACTCCAACAGCTTCTCATGGAGCTGAGATATGGCATTTTACCTGTTTTGGAGGTCATTTTGGTAGCCATCTTGGATTTTTATGCAAATTAAGAGTTGCACATGTTCGGCAATGAAAGAAATGAATTCCTTTGCCCTGTTTACCTGGCAAATGACACCAAAATCACTTTGATAACATTTCATAGAGCTGAGATATTACCATTTACATGTTTTGGCGGCCATCTTGAATATATTAAAATGCCCAAGGGTGCCAGGGTGGTATCATGCAGATCCTGATTCAGTAGGCTTTGAAGATACAGAAACCACCAAGAACCATTGTGGGGCCGAAATTTTTGGGTTTTGTGCTTCGGCACCAGACTAATAGACGCATAAGCCACAACAATACAACAGCAGTCACTTGAAGACAAGAACAAAGCCTTTTAAAGTCAAACAAGGACACTTCTTTGAGAAAGGGGGCGTAGTCGTCTTAAAAAAAGCAATTCCGACAGATAAATTCTCGCATAAATTATCTACTTGATCATCCCAGCTTAACTATCGTGTATTTAAACATCAAGTAGTCTGTGAACAGCAACACTGTAAATGAGAGTATCATTGATTTGAAAGTGAAATGAAATATCAGAGTCGTCTAAGCGAAACATTTTTATGCAAAATAAATAATAATAGACTTTGTTTCTGTTGTATTAATTATCATGCTATTTTTAAGAACCTAGTTAGAAATGGGAACGAAATCTCCATTCATTTTCCATTCAACTTGTTCAATATCAACTCCGGCTGTCGTAGATAGTGCAGTGCTGGTTTAAACGAATAGTTGCTGTTGAAACGAGTTTTTAATCTGCCAATCGAGTATATCTGGCTAAGAATGGTGTACATTTAGAAGCATTCTATGCAGACCCTTAACACTTAGATAAAACACATCACCATAAAGTGCACATGTGTCCATGGTGTTGTCTCGGAATGTTGTTGTCGGTCGAGATCAGAGTTGACATCAATAACACATTATTCTAGATTTTGAAAGTGGTCGTTTATTAAAACGTACAAAATGAGTTACTAATAATTGAGTACCATAATTCTATCGAGTTTCCTGCTAAATATAATTCAGTGAGACAGGTTGTTTGATGATAAAATTCTTTAATAAATTAACCTTCTGTCAAGGCACTAAGTCTAATCGAGCGTTGTTCTAAACAGCAGTGCTCCTTAATTCAAAGTCAGTCAAAACTGGGGTAAACTTGTTTCCAAAGATAAATGTTATAGACAAAGTTGTAGCACAACAGCAGAGCGGGAGGGGGTTGTTCAGGTACTTAACAAAGGAATCCAGCCTCGAAAGGTCTACTTTCGAGCAGGTAATTGTCATGGTTAATCAACGCGTTGGTGAAGATTAAAGGCAGTCTTGGGCTTGCGAACACTTCAATCACGGCAATAAATATACACTTATGCTGTAAGTGTAGACATTTAATTACAGACAAGAATACCACATACTGAGAAGAGTTCCTGAATATTTTCAAGCAAGGACTTTGTTGACTTTGTTGCAGGGCTCAAGGTCGAACATATGCTTTCCCTAATCTACCTGTATTAGATGATTGAAATACTATGTGTCCGGTTAATATTTTCGAGGTTTTTTAATCCATGAGCAACATTACATTGATACATATAATTCGACTACTGTTAGTAAGTATATGTGAAGCATTGACATGTAACATTGATTTATATTAAGTGATTATTTTGACGAGTCCCCCATTTTCCTTGCTGGGCTAAGATTTTACAAGAACTATCTGAGTTATGCAAGTGTTACGTCATGTAGATAAACAACAGGAATACCTTATTTGTCTAGAAGAAGTTTCATGCTTAGACACATAACCACAGCAAGTGATTTCTTGCCGGAGGTGGGATGGTTGTTTACACTACCCCTTTGTGGAATATAGCCTTTCCATCATTTGTTAATGATACAGGAACACTAAAGAAGTTTGAGAAATTTCAATTTTCAGTTGTGCATGATCAGCATAATTTGGTTCTGTGGAACTCAACTTAATTGCTTCCCTATGGGCAACATGTTCTAAATATGATGTTGGATTTTATTGACAATAGGTAGGAGCTCCAATGTTAACCACGTTTTCACTGTACTTGTAGTCACTATGCAGAGTTTCCTTCAAAATTGGTACGTTTAGAACAGTTGACATCTCAATATTTTGAACTTCAACCTCCTTTTTTCAGATGTATTACCTTCCACAAGAATGTCGAGGATGGAAGGAAGGTCAATTATATTATCATCGGGGGTTTATCTTTGTTGATCTCTCTGCTTGGAAAGTGACTGTCATACCAATTCGAATCAATAACAAGTTTTGTAAGCAATGGAGATTAAAAGCTATGAGAAATGCCTCTTCCACCGCTAGACGTTATGTTACCTTTTGATCTGGTATTACTGACATCTTTGGGCTGATCAGCTTCAACAGTAGTCAAATTATAATTTTCACCATTTCAAGAATAGCAATCAAGTGCAGTAAGTGTAATTTTAAAATCTACGCCCACTAATGGGTCGACATCCTGAACAAGGTTTATTTCACAAGGTTTATTTTAATCGCACTGTTTAAAGAACCATATTCTTCATCCCTGACTTTTGGCGACCGGTAGGCATCAACTTGCAGAATTTACACCATGGATTCTTCGAGATAAGGTACTATGCTAAACTTCTTGTCAAATGCATCAATTATTCCTACACTGCCTGACATCAAAATAATGTCTTGAAAGAAGTAATATTACCATCTTCATATTGAAAATCACTGTTTTTGTTCATGTCACTTCCCGCTGATATATGTTGTAAACTTTCAAAATCCCCAAGTCCCTCAGATGCACCTAACGTCCGTTGAGACCTGCTGTGAGTCTCATCTGAACTGCTACTAGCTTTCTGTGTATCTACACCAATATCATTACGACTAGCACTCAAATCTCTAAGTGTTGCATAGGCATTCACTGCATTTGGACTGTAATTTGATGATCTTAAATTTTCACTATTGCGACCTAGAAAGTATTCTTCGAACTGTTCTATATCTGTAGTGCTAGAGTTGTCATCAGGAGTTGGTGGTGATATCAGAATATCTTCCAATGATGGTAAGGAAACATTTTGTGACGCTCTAGTCGTGGTACTTGCCGGAGAGTGAGCAAAGGTATTGGTTTTACACTTGGTATCAGTTGAAAGGGAAGACTCTGTTACACTAGCTACAGATACGCTTGCATTGATGTGGTACGTTGGTGTTGATATTGATGTATTGTTGAGTGTGTCATACAGGAAAGATTCGTCATAGGAGGGAACGGAAGGTCTGTCATTGAGCAAAGCATCCTAAAAAAGAAAAGAAATAAAGATATCCTTTACTTGAGATAAGCGGAAGAAAAATACATTACCCATTATGCTGGTATTATCACTTGAAGGAAAACCCCATTTATTCGTGAGTGCTAGTCTAAGTGTAAATCAACAATAGTAGACACATTCAAATATTTGAAAAAGTAATAAACTTGAACACAACTAAAATGTTCTCTGTATCTATGAAACTACCCAGCCGTTGTGATATCACGTTTAGATATTCATTACCCGATGTGATACAAACCGTTGTCACTGTGAACAAAATTGCAAACAATATAAAAATGCAATTAAAAAACCTGGCACCGAAAGTTATCTGAGTTTAGCTGAAGTTAAATTAAAGGATACCTCTTGAAGGAAAAAACAAGAAGACTGAACTTGAGCTTTCTCCTGCTTTCTATTCAAGTTTCTTCATAAAATATTATAATAAAAGAAAGCTAAGCTGCTTTAAGAAAGAAGTAGCGAGAGTACATTGTCAAAAATTCTACAGACCAAATATAGGGGTGTTAGGCGGGCAGGTTGGAAGATTGTATTTCATCCTATAAAATAACAAAAAAACACGAAACTTCATAATTAAATCATACTTTTTACACCTGCACATTATTCAAAACTTATAGGCAGGCGATTTCTAAAAATCAACTTTCAAAGCAAAAATTATTTTTAAAAAATGATGTCCTAAAGTTGTTCCTTATTTTGCTTTTAAAGTGAGTAGACATTCGATACATTTTGACACCGATTATTGGCAGGTGGATTCTATAAATGAACCATGTTTTCAATTTCTGCGAGTAGTCGGACAAACGTACCAGGTATTCAGTTTATATCAAATAAAAGATCATTTCATTCAAAATGCAATAGAACTCATTATAATATTTCAGATGACGTACACAACAAGACCCATAAGAATCTGAAAATCTTCACACAATTTGAACCCAGAGGGCACATCCGACAAAAGTCACTATACTCACTAATTTATTCGTTAGAGCGAATGAGATTGTGCAAGGGAACCTACACACAAAGCAATCAAACAAGCTGTTCCTAAGATGTTTTTTGAAATAAAGAAAATATATTTATATTTGTATTTCTTTTTCCTGACTTCAGAAGATATGAAATTATGTGTTATTTCGTCCCTGGAACATAACTTCAGCATCAACAGCTATACTATAAAGAGAATTGAAAAAGGTGTTTCAACGAATAAAACGTTGCAATAATAGGTCTGTTTGCCAGAGGTCCATATATCTTTCTTTCATGAATTTGACTTTGTTGTGTGTACCGATGCTTTGCTGTTTGTTCTGTGCTGTTCTTGAGGCTGTGTTTGTAACAATTTATTATGTACTACGATGTTTGGAATTTTAACCTGATGTTATTGCATTATGGATGGGTATGATTGTGGTGATATTTTTTGCACATTAACATATCATTACAAGAGAACAATATAAAATAGTTAAAGTTGGGTAGATCATAAGGGTACTCTCTGGAATAGTTTCCTTTTCAATCTGGGACACCTTATCACATGAAAGCAAATGGTCGAGAAATCAGGGGCACTCAAATGGCTTTACCACAGCATCACTCTGTAAAGCTTCGCCATTCAGAGCAACGCCATGAAGGGCTATGCGGTGTCAAATTTGAGCATGCCTAGAATTTTTTCCTACACATCTCAACGAAGGGCAAGCAATTCTTGACTCGGAGTAGCTTTGAACCCGGAGGTCGATGTCCTAAGAAATGTCAAAATTAATCAAGAAACAAAGAGGATGAAAACACAGAGAGTAAACCATGGTAAAGATCACATATCACGTGGTTTGCATTAAATCAAAACGCAGTATAGCAGCGTTAACATCCTCTAGTTGTCCTAGCTAGCATCCTCGAGTTGTCCGCTGGCTGAGCAAACAAAACATAAACTCAGTTAACGTTAAGGCAAGTCCTGTACAACTGGTGTTCACGGAAATTCGTTCTACAATATCTATTTTTGTTATGTCAAAGAATACCACAGGCTCAACATATCAAAAGACTGGTTATTATGGTGTTTTTCAGGATGCATCAGATCATGAACAGCCTCATCGCTAAAAATATTTGGTACATGAGTTGATTCATGACGAGGGAACATGTATTTTTCAGATATATCGGTATATTCATTATGAAACTGTAACACTTATTGGGTTATATCACCACAGGCGCGAAGTGACAATGAAACAGAGGACTCCCGCGCAATGAAAAGAGGACTCCCAAATAAGTATTTTGAGCGGGTGCGGGTCGCTCTCTTCGGATGCACATCTAAAACACCTCTTCTTAGTGACTCGACAATTTTGAAAGTTTTATTGTGTTCCTCCTCATATTTTACTTGATTTTAAAAACTTTTTGACATTGTTCCTTTTATTTTTATCAGCTTTACAGTGCACCAGTCTTTCTTTATATGATTTTATTCCATTAAGAATTTACATTTTGTCCCGTCGTTTTTACACACTGTTTTCAGCATGGTAACTTTGAGTTTTTCAGTTTAACAGGACATCCGTCTCACTTGTTCTAACACATTGTAACCAGTTTTTTCATCAATTCACACTGTGTTTTTATCATCGATATCTCATTTTCATATTTTAGACCCGAAAGAGGAGATTCTGTGTGTGGTCGAAACGTTGGTAAAATAAAATTTTTAACCATCGACCAAAGGGACTTGCTCTTTTCTTCAAACTCTCTAACTAATTCAAGTCCATGTCTCCTTCGAGTTGTTGTATCTACATTGTCGTTGGACTGTTCTCAGCCATTACTACGAACTCTAACTTTACTTTAATTACACGAGCTTTGATCAAGTACTTCCAAGTTTTGGTAAAGTCGTTCCTGACGATCATCGCTAATTTTGAGAGTTCGATAAAATAGTCAGAGTACTGATTAGCTACTGTTACATTATCAATGCACATGGGAATTTTTTAACTGAAGTCAGGTCCCCAAATTGTTATATATATATTACGAATTACCTGATATGAAAATGCTACATGACCTTTGCAACTGTTATGTTCTGTTGTTTTTAATATATGTACCATGTTGTCAAGTCAATTTAGACTTAAACGCGTTATGTTTTAAGTTTGTGATATACGCTCAAATTGACATCAAAGTGCAATATGCTTTTTCAATTAACTTATTAGTTGTAATAAACAATATTTGTATCAAGGTGTGAATTTGGAAGGAAAATTTTGATATATATCTTTAATGAAATTTCGTGAGGCATTAATTGACAAAGACTGTTGGATGTCTTTCTCTGGTATATCTTTTCAAAATATTAATTACGTCAGCAACATCCACAAAATCTAATTAGGTCTTGCTATTTGCTGCCGTTCCAATGTAAACAGACAGACAGGTGTGAAAAGTCAGCCGACTTCATTGAATTTGAAAAGAAATGTTTTTCTGTTGTTTTACATTATCTTTGTGCTGTTTCAATGAAATTAGTCAAGGCATGTTTGAGGCACATGTGAGGCGCATAAAAACATTTAAAACACAAAAAGGCCAATTACGGAACAGTGAATCATACCACACAAGCGAATAAGCTTCCAAATGCGGGAAGTAGCTGATTGTCCGTGTGCCTAGTCTGAACAAAATCGTTATTTTCAGTTATTTTACGTTATTTTCAGTTCTACCTTGGGATTGTCCCGCGTATCCATCAACTCATTTTGATTCCAAAGTGTATGCGTGGTAGCAAGCAAGGCTTTTCTAGTGTAAGCACCACCTCTGGCAGATTACTGATGGACTTTGTTTCTTCACACAATCGAAGTTCGGGCACAGACTTTGAAGTAATGAACTTTCTACAAAATCTTCCTTTTTTTTCTACTTCATTCGCTACACTACAATCGCTTTCTGAAGCTTACAATGCAAGAATGCACAAGATTCCGATGAGTATAACACGTTTTGGCAATAAAAATTAATAATTCGCGCTTCAGCAGACAGCAATCGAGAGAGGGTGTTGCCCTACTAACTTAATTATTCAAGTTATTCCTAAGAAAACTTAACTTCTTTTTTACTTCAAAATGTCAAATTTGAATAATCCCCAGTGACAGCCACCAAAACAGCAGTAATACATCAGTTTTTGCTGTAAACATTTAAAGTAAAAACGCACTAGCCTGGGAAATGCACAACATGACAACAAAAATACAGTACAGCCAAAAGGTCTATAAGTCTATTTAATCATAAGCAATCTGTCATGCATTTTTACAGTTTTTCAGTCATGCGCAAACCATACAGTATAGCCTTTTCTCACCATGTGTTCATCGAAATCCTTCCTCCTAATTGACTTGAAGCAATGTTCATAGATTAATAGTCGATGCTTACGACAGTAAAACAGAGTGCAGAGACACAATATCATCCAAGCAACCGATATCGCGGTCACTATGATGGTAGTCCGTTTCTTATCTGCGAAACAAATTAAGAAATTTAATTCAAACAGGATATCAATATCAAAGATTCACATTAAATATGCAATTGTTGTACATTGTGTAGAGTCTAATGCAAGTTTGGGAATAGAAATTACTAAAAATTTGTGGTTAAGACTTATAAAATACCCAAATCATTAAAAGGGGAACCCTCTAAACTGTTAATGTGTACATGTATTATCCGTGGTTTTTGCTTATCATACTCGAGATATCCTTACATGGCATCGGTCAATATGTATTGTGGCAGAGCTGAAACTTGTTACTTTGAAAATAATACGGCGGCGTAACAGGATAAGGTATGTTTCTTTTTAACTATTATTGATCATTTTTATACCAAGCATAAGTGGAAACATCAAAATTAATGAAAAGGGATTGTTTGTCCGTACAATCCTAGGGATCCAATGTATCATGTCACTTCCAGGTCTCAAACGCGAACGTAGTAAAATTAATCGGAGTCAAAACGTACTTTAGAGTTTTGTGAACAAAATGGTACTATAGATGTTATTATTGATTCACAGGAGACCTTAATTGTGAATAACCAGAATGCTGACTAGTGCAACTGTTGCAATATGTACGTAATCACAATGGTTCCTTGATGGAAGTCTTATAATCAACTAGACTTTTCATAGATATTAGCAGGACAATGAAGAATGTTAATGATAGGACGAAGATTGATGAGCACAGCAGCAGGATGGCGCTTTTGCCTTTCTCAAATTCAAGAGGATTATAGGGGCAGTAAGGAACGCGACCGTTGTGATGTAAATAATAGTTCTTAATGGGAAACTTGAAAATGGCAGTGCTACAGGCAAACGTTACCATACTGAGAAAAACTTGTACAGGAAAGAAATGTTATTCAGAAAATCTGACACTATCATCCAGTAATGATCTATTTGTTAAACTGTTAATTTGAAATATTAAAAATACAATCAACAGTGATAAAGCAATACCATTTATCATCCTATATACGTCACTAACGGCAATGAGAAAATTCATATCATCTGCGCAGTTTTCCTTGTTATTCAAAGTCGCTTTAAAATAGCTTACCAGGTAGTCTGACAGTTGTTGACCTTGGTTCACTTTCGCCTGTGCTATCGTATCCTTTGTAAATGTTAGCAGAAAGTGAAACTGTATATTCAATGCCACTAGGAACTTTAGTAATAGGGCATACTGGTCAGTCACTTCTGTTTCACCTTGGTAGACCTCGCTGGTGTACCTGACATTGTAACTCTTAATACATTCATTATTGTCAGGTTTAACCCACGTGACATTGAAGGATGAAGAGGAAGTTTCAAATGCTGAAATATTGCGTGGTGCATCCCTAGCTGTAAAATAACACATATGTACGTAAAATAAATGTGGTTTGAATAATAGTCGTTGTCTTATCTAAACTATGATGCATTTCTCAGAAAGTAATGAAGACTTGTTCTCAAAAACGAATGGAATGTAGGAAAATCAAAATGCAAGTAAGTTTGTAGGGCATCCATCGCTCGTACATCGGAGTACAACACTTTTCATATATATCTTGATCATCTGCTGTTCAAAAGTGAACATCATTTGTTGATGATAAGCGTCCCACTGACATGGTCAACATATATAATATGTCACTTGCATGAAATAAATGCAAAGAGAAAAGGCGAAATAGTCAGTCGGACCCATGAAAAACAAGAAGAAAGGTGGTTAGGGATATGCGGAAAAGCCGAGCTATTACTGGCTGAAATGGTTATTTGGAGTTTCAAATGCCGGCAGGTATTTATTGAACATATCTTTTTACAGAATTAGAACGGTAAACAAATGTAATACATAACAGTGCCATGGAGGAACTATGATAATGATTTGTGCGACTTTTAACACTATAGTAATCAAAATAACTCTGGAATCTCTCTCTAAAGTATGCAATAAGCTTCGTTTACCATGAAGCTCTTTGAATAATCATCAGACCCTGAACGGTAATCGCCATATCGGGGACCAATATCAGTAATTTAAAATGTCAGCATTGTATCTCTCATTTATAGGGCATAACATGAATGCATTGATACTATTTAGTAATTGTTGTGTTTGTCAATCCGTGAAAATATTATGCATGAACAGAATCATGCATGGTAGTACTTGAGGTTAAGTACGACGAATTCGGACGCGCACGCATTTTTATAATGTTTCTGCGCCGATTTACCTCCGGCTTGCCATAATGGGGCATGTTGTAGCGCTCATATTTTACATCACCTATCATTGTTGAAACTGTGCTTTTACCCTATTTTTTTACCTAATCTCTTAGAAATAAATTTGACCTACGACCTTGTGATATTTTGACCCCTAGGAAGCTGATTTTTATTAAATATTAGCAAAAAATTAATAATTCTCTTCCTTTTACGTGGCGAAGGTTACACATTCACCTGGATATACTTCAAAAATTTGTGTGGTGACGCTATTTTATTAATAGGGCAAACTGATCAGTATGATGTCATGAATTCATCTGCCAAGTTTGGTCAAAATGACACCATTCAGAGCGACAGGAAGAAAGTTCGAAAATTATGTAATGATAAAATTTTGATATCGTAATTTTGTAGTCGATAGTAATTTTAAAATTTCTTTGCAAAATCATTAAAGTTATACTTTCGATAGATATGCATCTCAAGTCTTAATTATCTAATTTGCTACGCGTTTTATAATTTATTTTTTAGTTAAAGTGAGTTATCTCATTTTTATTTATTTATTAAAAGGCACTTTACGTCCGTTCCCATGGAAACGAGCGTGGTGACCCGTATTTTTTTTTTTCAATTTTGCACTGGCACAACTTCTAAGATTGTCTGTGCAAAGTTCCGAGACAATGACAATACCTTTTTTGGACGTAATTCGTCGTACGTAGCTTCATGGGTATTGGCACTGCTATATAAAGGATTATTTGAAAATTGTCACACATACCAACAACTTTGACAGCATCAAGTCGGATTGGGTTTTCACTTGCCGTGCAGCCAGCAGAATTGCAGTTGTACACATTAATGTTGAGGGACTTCCATCTCGACATATCCTCTAGTACCATCGAGGTATCATTAACAGTCCTTTCAATAACAGTCGGATCACAGTAAGTTTCTTGATACCAGAAGTGAATTTCACATCTTTGTAGTTCACCACGCCAGTACTTTGTCTCTGCAACATACTTGAATCAGGCCGACATTTAAAATATTTCGGAATTCTGATTGCGGCAGTTTGATATTTTGTAAATTAATAGAATCCATCATACATACCTATATGTTGACTCTACAACGATTATTTGTTTTAAGAGCAACAGAAAAATGTTTGAGGGTTTACCAAAAACAGTGACAGAAGAAGTTATGATATCTAAGGTAAAAGAAATCCTTTGAGAGTTTGCTCAATCCAATACCGAATAATGATAATGTGACGGCAATTGGCATGTTCAGTGTTTCAGTCTATTTTATGAACGTTCAAATAATGAAAACATGAAAGCAAGCAGCTTCATACGAGGAAATCATTTTTAGGGAAAAACGTTAACAGTATCAATGAACGTGTGCCCATTTGACCAAATATCAAGTATGACATATTTCCTCTTTATGTTTGAGGTTTTTTAACGTTATTGAAGTTATTGAAGCAATGGATACAAAAAACTTATTTCCAACTACCATCTAAGCATTTTAATCAATAAAACTGCTCATAGTTGGTTCAAAATTGTCAAGCATCTACATAGAGGTGCATGGACAAATACATTCACAGACTGACTTCAACACTGAATCTAGTTTTGTCGTCTACAAAAGTGAGAGAAGTAAGACTTGAACTTAGGTTGGTTGATAAACTCACCTCCCATGATATGCTAATGTTCCTTTTATTGGGAGAATAATCACATGCATGGAATTGCCAATCTTCACTCAGCGTCACTCCTTTAAATGGAGCTGAAAAAAGTCACCATAGCGCTTGGATTAAAATTATTATTTTTCAAAAATCTTTGAAGTTTTATGTTCTTTATACACTGTCTTTAGAACATATTGTGTTGACCTTGCGATCAGTACTCATTGAGCGAGTAGCACATCATATAGTTATTATGCACACGCATAGCTTTTGAAGATTTTAATACAGCACAAAATAAATTACCGGCATAAAACGGTGCCAATGACAAGTTGCCCCTACTTGATCACGATCGATTGATATAGAAGTGACCATTTCTATAAATCGTATACTAACCGATATTGTAACAACCTGTATAATACCAGTTGAGAGCACAGACGACCTGTGTATAAATTTGCCATAATGAGATTAAACAAACAAGATAGTGTCCTAAAATGTGAACATGACCTTGAAGGCCATAAGTAACTTGTTTCTTTAAAATACAGTTTTAATTCAAAATTGATTTTCAGGAATATAACGTTGCTAATTTCCAACTAAAATGATAAAGTTATCTTGAAGACTTATGATACTAACATCGTTTTACTAAAACTGAAGTACACATCGTGGTCTCTAATTGATAAAAAGTTGTGGTAAAACAAACTAATGGTAAAGGTATAGAATCGAATTATTATTAAGAATACATTTGAAACATCGGTACAGTGGCTCTGTATGTCGACTGTGCTCAAATTCACCAGGACAATGAATTATGTGGACAATATTCAGGCATTCATTACTCTCAAAATTATCCTCATTACATCTATGTCAGTCATTTCATTTCCATTTCAAGATGTGTTTTACACCTGTAAGTTCTTGCAAATCAAGTTCCATAGCAATTCAGCGAGAAATTTGAGAGAATAAAATGTAATTTCGTAGGAACATGCAAACAGACTCTAAAGGAATCGGGCGTATAGGCCACAAGACAATTTGTGATATACAACGATAAAAAGGAATCAGATGTCAACTGAATGTACTCACGTGGTTTACAACAGGTTCATTACGTAGTAGTATCCTTTACAGAACAATCAGACATCTGTCAGATCATTATTTGTAGCAGGTTTCATAAACTTTCGCAAAGAACCCTCAGAGTAAAATTACTAATAAACAATTTTGAAACTTCATTTACTATGCAAATGAGCAGTTTATTAACTCGACACTGCTCAATGATTCACGGGACAATATATACCTATCAGTTGGTGTATGAATTTCTGAGTTATATCACTAAATACAAAAGTTCATTATTTATGCAAATGAGTAGATAATTGACATGACAATCACAGTTTCATGAGATTGTTAACAGTGAAAAGTGTCATAACATTTGTGCAGTATTTCTTGATATATATCGACGCTGTCATTATTTTCTCCATCGAAAACCATTAATATGCAAGCACACTAACCAACATCTAATCATTTCTTGCCATGAGCACATGGTACCTTTCTCACAAATTTGATTTGAATTTGTTCAGGTATTCTTGAGTTATCGTGTAAACATTTCTATAATACAAAATCTCTACACTAAATTTTCATTAAGATACTGCAAAGTAGATTTGGAATGCATTCGAAAATGTGTTCAGTTTTAAGCTAAGATCTGCACTTGGGACTATTCTCACTTGAACGAAACTGTCCAGCAGATAAAAATGTATCTAAAAACTGAATATCAGCAATACACAGGATAATAATTGTGGCACATTTCGGCCAACTAATGAACTAATTTGCATCTTCAAAAAGGAAAATCGTAAAAGGGCTAATTTTCATTTTTCAAATGGTTTCATCATCTTGATCATTAACGTTAAGCCTGTTTTCGAAATTTAAAATCTTTGACCTGAGATTGAAATACAGGAAATAGGTATATATTAAGCTGTGAGGGTGATATTTTGCGGCCATTCAAATTTCCCTCTGACAAAATTATTTCTAACAATGCACTATTTCCGTTTTTCCAATTTCCAATAAACTAAATGTCTAATTTTCCCATTTCATCTTTTGATACTATGGCGGAAATAACCGTATCGAATTGGAATTTATGTGTAACATTTGTCTTTGCGTGACAATGTGTACTGGAGGGGAGGGGGCTCGGTAACGATAATTGCACAATATAATTTTAAAAATTAGCGGGAATAACATTGTTCCACGACCAACACAGATAAGCTGGAAGAGAAGCAAACACTGTTCTTTGGTTTGAAGAGTACTTGTACTTCACGTAATGAATTTAAGTCGGTACCTTCAGCTGCAAGAAATTCAACCAAATGTGAACTGAATGTGCTCACGCGGTTTACAACAGGTTCATTACTCAGTAATACACTCAACAGAACAATATCTGTCAAATCATTATATGTAGCAGTTTTCATCAACTTTCGCATAGTACTTTCGGAGTTAAATCACAAACTACAAAACTAGATTTAATAAGCAAATGAGCTGTCTATTAACTTGACACTGCTCAATTTTTCATTGGGCGATTAGATATTTAGCAAATCAACATCTCTAGCACTTTTCATCAAATTTTATACCGTAATTTCGGGTAAATAGCACTAATTACCAAGTTCATTTAATATGCAAATGAACCCTTAATTAACTTGACACTGCTCAGTGCTTCAGAAGGTTTCACTTTATTTGGTGCTTTATTTTAGACTTAAGTCACTAATTACAAAGTTCATTAAATATTCAAATGAACCATTAACTAACTTCACACTTCTAAATGCTTCACAACACAGTCAGATAATTGTAACAATAATTGTGAAGCGCCTTGATCACATGTACTTGTGGATATGTGTGCTATATAAGAACCCATAATTATTATTATCAGATATCTGTCGGATCAGTACCTGCAGCAGATTTCATCAAATTTGGTGCAGTTATTTCGAAGTTATGTGACTAATTACAATTCTTAATTAAATATGCAAATGAACAATTTATTAACATGGCACTGTTCATTGCTTCACGTGGTAATTAGATATTTATCAGATCAATATCTGTAGCAGGTTTCACCAAATTTGGTGCAAGAATTTCGGAGTTATATCACTAATTACAAAGGTTCATTAAATATGCAAATGAGCAGATAATTGACATGACACTCACAGTATCATAAAAATAATGTAAGATTGTCATCTGTTAAGAGGTTCATGATATGTTTTGCAGTATTTCTTGTCATTACTGTCTCCATGGGAAATCATTATATAAAAAAGATAGTTTATTAAGTAATTAATTTGCAAGCCACAGTAATCAAAATGTAAAAAAGTTCTTGCAATTAGTATACAGTACCTCTATACCAAATCTGACTTGAATCAGTTCAGGTCTTTAGTTATTGTGTTAAGAGACAGACAGACAGACAGACACACAGACAGACATCGCTACGACATTAGCTCACGTATGTGAACACGTGAGTTAAAATCGTTGAAAGGAAAGAATTAAGTGTTTATCTCCAAAATATTTTGCCAAGTCCGAGTGGTATCTTTGAACGAAGTGTAAGACGATACTGTCTCAAACATGATATAAAACGCATTCAAGTTCAAGATTTTGATCTGGTTGTAATGGATGCAATTCATGAATGGGGCCAGCAACCGTTTAAAAACTATGACGGGATTGGCCTACTTACTCTAGATGATTATGCGGAGAATATCATTGCGTTCGTCTATCTTAAACCACACTTTACCGTGGGAATCTCAACTTCAACTGAAAAAGACGAGCCAGCACGTACAAAGATTGACAGCTGAATAAATTAATCAGATAAAATTAAATGTGGATGCTGCACTCTGATCGGGCCGATGGCTGTCACAATCTTTTACAACGTACAAGTTTGCGACATTGACGGGAAGCGCCCAAAACTTTAGCAGGTCAGGCCAAACTGATTATATCGGACTTTCCTGTCCGGTGGCAACACAAATTGTTCTTTTTTCTACATTCGTTACTCGATCCATCGAAAAAAAAATGCCCGCGCAAATAACTGTACATGTCACAAAGTAGCAGGTTTAATCAACTTTCGCACAGTACTCTCAGAGTTAAATCACTTATTACAAAAATTATTTAATATGCAAATAAGCTGTTTATTAACGTGACACTGCTCAATGCTTCATGGGACAATTAGATATCTATCAGATCAACATTTGTAGCACGTTTCATTACATTTAATGCTGTAATTTTAAAGTAATATCACTAATTACAAAGTTCATTGAATATGCAAATGAACCCTTAATTAACTTGACACTTTTCAATGTTTCATAGCACAATTAGATATTTATCAGATCAATATCTGTAGCAGATATCACCAATTTGGTGCAGTAATTTCAGAGTTATATACCTAATTACAGAGTTTATTAAATATGTAAATGAACCCTTGATTAACTTCACATTACTAAATGCATTACAACACATATCTGTTGGGTCGGTACCTGCAGCAGCTTTCATCACATTTGGTGCATTTGTTTTGGAATAATATGACTAATTACAAAACTTCAAAAAATATGTAAATGAGCTATTTATTAACTTGACAATGTTCAATGCTTCTCAGTACATTGAGGTATCTACCAGATCAAAACCTGAAGCATGTTTCATCAAATTTAATGCTGTAATGTTGGAGTAATATCACTAATTACACAGTTCATTAAATATGCAAATGAACCCTTAATTAAATAGACATCGCTCAATGTTTTATGGCACAATTAGATATATATCAGATCAATATCTGTAGCAGGTTTCATCGAATTGGGTGCCGTAATTTCAGAGTTATATACCTAATTACAAATTTCATTAAATATTTAAATGTTCCCTTAATTAACTTTACACTACTAGATGCTTTTCACCACAGTCAGATATCTGTCAGTATCTGCAGTAGATTTCATCAAATTGGGCGCAGTTATTTCGGAGTTATATGACTTATTACAAAACTTCATTAAACATGCAATTGAGCTATTTATTAACTTGACACTGCCCAATGCTTCTCAGTACAATTAGATAGATATCAGATCAATATTTGTCGCATGTATCATCACATTTGGTGCAGGCATTTTAGAGTTATGACACTAAATACAAAAATTCATTAAATATGCAAATGAGCAGTTAATTGGCAACTATTCGCTCAAGAACTTTAGATAGGAAGATAAATTGGACTGTAGTTCCTCAAGATATTCTGGTCAAGATGCGATTTTTTCAACAATGGCCGAATTATACCTGGTTTAAAGTGACTTAGAACGATGCCAGATGAAAGTGATGCATTGAAAAGTTGAGTGAGGAATGGTGCGAGCAGATCGAAAGAATCTTAAACGAACTTCGATGGCAACACGTAAAGGTCACATGATTTTGAGGACGACCACTTTATTACTGTAGTAACATCGTCCACTGATACTGCATCAAAATCGGTGAAGATGTGACTCGGTAAGACATCATTCTTCTAGGCGTCAGAGCATTCATCAAGGCCTTCTCGAAGTTTGGAAAACTTGGACTCGAAGAAGTTTAGGAATTTTGATGGCATACCCTTCGGAGGTATATTAGATGGTAAAATATTTGAATTGGTTGCCTTCACACATGAGAGCTGAGCAACAATATCAAACAGTCTCTTGTTGTCTACTTCATGGATGCGAGTCCGATGAAAGGCTGATTTCAGAGCGTCGCACCGGCGGATGTATTCAAATCTTTTTGACAGAAAAAGTTGGCGATCGATCTTGAGTTTGGACATTCGCCACTTATTCTCCAGCTGACGTACATTCTTCCTCAACAGCAACAGTTCTTCGCAAAACCATGGTACCCGTACTTTATCAATGATCCGCTTTTCTGTCATAGGCGCGACATCGTTGAGTGCTTTGGTGACAGCATTGTAGAAAAAGTGGGACAAACGCTCAACATCATTATCACACGGATATCTGGCAAAAACACGGGTAAGTATGTTTCTCAAGTCTGCTGTGTTGATTGTGCTAAAGTCATACCGTGATATCTTGAGCTTGTTATTCGGTGGCCGCTGAATATTTAGTCCAAAGTGCACAAGACTGTGATAGGACTCGAGTGACTTGTCAACTCTGACGGAGTGTAGAAAAGAATCGGCGGACCACATAATAAGCAATCCAAAGTGTGTCCTTTGACATGAGTCGACTCGTTTACATGTTGTTTTAGTCCCATTGAGTGAAGCAAGTTTGACAGCTTGATGGTATCTGGCGAGGGGAGGTCGTCGAAGTGAAAATTGAAATCGCCCGCGATTAGAAGATGGCCAGGTGAAGGCACAGCTGTTTCTGAACCTGCCTATTTTCATTAATGTTAGGTAACTCTGTGCAGTGTGGTGTTCACCTTTCAAAACTGCAAGTGGGAATTGGCGACTGCAACCTAATTTCCAATTTTACCATTTTCCGATTTCATATTTGAGTTTGGGCGTGGTCTATGCTAAGGAAAGGCGGAGCATGAGATGAGTTATCATAACATCTAAATTGATGGTAGTTGCAATAATTGTAGCATTGGTTAGCCGTTGGGCTTGGGCTTCTGTCGTGCGGCTCACGCCTTGCCCAGGTTGGGGCAAGGCGCGAGCCGCACGACAGAAGCCCAAGCCCCTCGGCCAACCAAGGCTACAAATATTGCAGCTAGATTGATACATGTCTAAGCATTCCCGTGAATATTACGATTAGGCTAATCATAATTCAGTTCGCCGCCTAATTACGAATCAGCCAGTTCTTGTACTTTTTTGAAGTATTTCTGACAGAAATGAAAGGATTGATATGATTTAATTATAGCATGGCATGCCCATACTACTACTCCGGTGGCAAAATTGTATTCAGCCACAGGAAGTTGTCCTATCCTGAAATATCATGCCAGTCAAGATAGTCAACATCGAGACTATTAAGTTATTCAACGTCAGTTCAACGTTGAACCGTTTGCTGTCTAAATTGAGTTGCAACACACAGCTGTGGCAAACTGTGGGTATTCTGCGCCGACATTCATGAATTATTTTCCCTGCCGTACGATTACATTGTCGTACAAATATTGCAAAACGAGAGATTACGATTAAGTGCAATACCATCGCAAAATGTTGCGCACCTTTATGAATACTTACACATGAACTTGACTCGAAAGGAATGCAGTATCTTATATTATACAAGACCTCGAAGAAGTCTGTCATGCGCTTTTGATCTCCGTTGTGATAATAGGGTGTGTGAGGTGACAGCCAACGAAGAGAAATAGATCGACTCGTTGTAGAGATATTTGTGATCTCTGCTGCTCCAAGTGTGGCTGCAAGAACAATGAATAATTAAAGGCAACACACAGTATTAATTCAACAGCACTGTTTTGAGTTTCAACGTTCCTCATTCACGTTTTAACGGGGCAAATCTTCATTACCTGAGTTAAAGGTTCATGTATTCAATTATAACAAGGCAGTATTGCTGAAGGCAATGAGTACTTGGGCCTTGATAGGGTAATTTTGAGGACAATATATACTACTATTCAAATATGGTCTTGAATTTCCTCCTGTCAATGAGGCATTTGATTAACTGGTTATTAAACGAAGCAATGGCATGACAACGGCAAAATATGTCTAGCAACTTTTGTGGAGTTTGAGGCAGGGGTTCTTTATTTATAGCGGGAATTGCTTAAACTCCTTAAATATTCAAATTACAGCAAATTTCTTTTGTTCTCGATGGTAGATGTCTAATATTTACATGGGCATATTTCGATTTCTACCCTATAGTTATCCCTATATACCAAAAATCGGACATCCAGTCTATTGGCTTGCTCAGAATTAGATATACGCATAATTAATGAGGTACAATATGTGGTGTCATAAGGTGTCCCATCATACCATTTATGAAGGGTGTAGCACTTGTGGTTACTGAGTTGTGGACAAATATATATATTTGAGGTCAAAGGTCATCGAGGTCACGTGACATTTTGTCAAAATAATTGTATTGCTAAGTTATTCCTATATACCAAAAATCAGACCTCTAGCTCTATTGGCGCGCTCAAAATTATATATGCGCATAATTAATGAGGTACAATATGTGGTGTCATAAGGTGTCTCATCATACCAAATATGAAGGATGTAGCACTTGTGGTTACTGAGTTGTGAGTTGTGGACAAATATATATATTTGAGGTCAAAGGTCATTGAGGTCACGTCACATTTTGTCATAATAATTGTATTGCTAAGTTATTCCTATATACCAAAAATCAGAACTCTAGCTCTATTGGCTCGCTCAAAATAAGATATGCACATAATTAATGAGGTACAATACTATGATGTCATAAGGTGTCCTTTCATACCAAATATGAAGGGTGTAGCACTTGTGGTTACTGAGTTGTGGACAAATATGTATATTTGAGGTCAAAGGTCATTGAGGTCACGTGAAGTTTTGTCAAACAAATTATATTAACTTATCCCTATATACCAGAAATCAGACCTCTTGCTCTATTGGCTCGCTCATAATTAGATATGCACATAATTAATGGGGTACAATATGTGGCATCATAAGGTGTCCCATCATACCAAATATGAAAGGTTTAGCACTTGTGGTTACTGAGTTATGGACAATAATGTATATTGAGGTCAAAGGTCACCAAGGTCACATGATATTTTGTCAAAATGGTCTGAGATATCTGCGTGAAACGATGGACTCACTGATGGACTCACGGACGGATATGAGCCAATCTATAAGCCCCCTGGACTTTATCCGTGGGGACAAAAAAACTGTCACTGCATCCTTTAGGCAATATGAATACGATGAGAAACTAAATTTTTATTTTCTTGGCATCATACATGCGAGTCTATGGAGAACTGCCTTATACATGGGAGTCTATGGAGGTGTAAACTAAAAAGTCCTCTAACACGGCCAAATTTGATAGCATTGTGAAACAAATCGACGTGCATCTGTATGGGGTTGGGTACTAGGCGTGAACGGACGGACGGACGCACGGACATGACCAAACCTATAAGTCCCCTCGGACTTCGTCCGTGGTGATTAAAAACAACGCAACAGTTATTACAGCTACACCGGCGGTAGGTTCATATCCAGAGCCCCGTACGGTCTGCCGCCGTCGCTTGAAAACAATCTCATGCACCCGGCCATATGGGCAGCTGGCCGGATGCATGACTTCCCGGAGAAGGCGAGCTTTCACGTTCAAGCTCAGGATTATTTGTCGATCAAATTTCAGTAAATTTACCTTTCCTAGATGAAATTTTGTCTATAGGCTGAAATTTCGCCGAAGTTTGACAAATTACATCGATTTTTCAGGTTCATATGCGACATTTTGAGTTTGAGTGCAGACAGAAATAAGTTTTGAGGCAACATGGCTGCGACCCCATGTTGACCCCTAGCCCTGCGTACGATGCTATGTGCTACAGCTAACACACAGCATCGTACGCAGGGCCAGCGAGAGAGTTGCCGACATCGACGGTTATTTACGAGAAGTGAATAAAAGACTGTCATTTTTGGAAGCGATCGAGTAGCTGAGGTAGGCTGGGATACGACTTGGCCCAAGAACGCTGAATTTCGGCAGTAATTTGGCTTTTTACGTCAAGTCCCCAAATGGATTTGAAGTCACCGACCCAACGTACGGGTATTTGCAGGGCTGTGGTGAGCGGGGCGGTAGCTGTAGCGGAACACACAGCATCGTACGCAGGGCTAGTTGACCCCCAAGTGAAAATGTGTTCGCGATCAAATCTTCCTATATTTTTTCAGAGTTTTCAACAAAATCATTGCTTCTTACATCTTTTGTAAATATAAAATACTAAAATAAAACTGCGATGTGCCATGTCTCCAGATTTCTAAAATATCGTTCGTTGACCGTTCGACGCAAACTTGTGACGCAGTTGAAATTCAATACTGACCGCCAAATAATCTTAATGAGACGAGATCAGTCTAGACATCCTCCAAATTATCCAACCATTCGCATTGGAGTTCAGCTCGCTTAGAGTATCATAACATTTTTCGGCCTTCTTTTAGATCGACCCTAATATCTCCCATTTAGGAAATAAATACACAAGCTACCTCGACAAAACTTCGTGCACCATCCAAGACCAAACGCACTACACATCTGTCTTGACGTCATCATCTCCTTACATGGTAATCGGCATACCGTATTTTTTAGCAAAGGGGACACAGAATACGTCGGAGTATTCAGTTTCAAAACGTATTACATTGTGTGATGTTGTCAAAAAAAAGTCATGTTACTGCAGTGGTATAAATTACAAAACACAAAAGTTCAAATCAGTTTATTTTGGACTGGCTTTACCCAACATTTCATATTGTTTCTTATGCCAGATTTGACCACGTGCTTACTGGCGACCCCTTTTCATGCAAATTTTGTGTCAAATGATGTGTTCCCTAGAAAAACAAACGTACGATTTCTAAATGAAGGAGGCGAAATTTGCCCTCAAGACTCGAAACACCCCTTTATGGGGTGTACCTAGCTATTTTCAACGAGCTTCTCGAATCTGCAGCTCTATTTCGAAATGATGGTCTGGTTTCCTCAGCTCAAGGATAAGTGTTCTCCATCGCTGTGGGCATTACTATTCTCAACCGGGGGTACAGTTTCCAGTTGTAATGTTTTTCATTGTGTCCGGGATATAAAACCTTTCCTTTTCAAACTTTCTCTTTGATTAACACTAATCCACATCTTGTCAGTGATTAAACATGTTTCAAGTTTAAATGTTAAATTCTGGTCTCGAGCCCTCCTGTTCGGCCAAACCGAAATTAGCCCTCCCACTTTGGCTCGTCCAGTGAGTGTAGCAAGGGTCGTGCCATCGCCCAGTAAACGGAGGGTGCATTAATTGTTGCATTTCGATGCACATTTTGATTATATTCAGAAGATTTTGTGGCAAAAACTCAGATAGAGAAGCATTTATATTCACATCTCACTTATTCAAGACTGGCTGAGAGCAGCACTTCCATTCAGTTAACATCATTACGCCATTTATTATGCCAAGAAAGATGAAGCCAATACGTTTTGCCCTCCTGGTCTCAGCCAGAAATGGTTATACCTTACAGTTTTTTCCCACGGAATGAAAACAAATGTACTTGGGCTGAGGCCCAAGTACAATAATTGGTATGCTTACATCTTAAATATATGGTACCTTACAGCGTATGAAGCTACTTCGACAGAGTATGAAGCTGCTTTGATCCACGTAAAATATTTCCTTGTGAGCACTTTACCTGTGTTACATCTGTTACTGAAGTTCGAATTTAGACTTAAGCAATTTACCAAAAGTAATTAAATTGTAAGCTATGTTCTATCATATTTGTTGACCTGCCAATGGCAAATATTTCATTTCACTTTTGTTTGTTTCCGTAGATAGTACAGGATATATAGCTTTCTTTTCGCCGGAAATATGTAGATTTTTGGTACATTTATCACAGATTTCAGCTATGTTTTTAATAGTTACAAATTATGTCTTGAAACGAAAATGATGTCATTGTTTACCCCAGTGACGTTAGCGATGCCATTGGGAAACTACAGGCTGGTAAAGCTGCTGGCCCATACTATCTTTCGGCTGAGCATTTTATGTATGCTAGCACTAAAGTTTCAATTTTACTCAGTATGTGTTTTAGCGGCTATGTTTGTGCACGGTGTTTGCCCTAGTCGACTATCAGATACTGTTTTAGTTTCCATCATAAAAGACAAACACAACAATATCAATGACAAAAGTAACTATCGTCCGATTGCACTTTCGACAGATGCTTCTAAGCTCATAGAATTAATTTTACTTAGACATATTGAGTGTTTTTCTTGAAACGTCACATTGCCAGTTGGGTTTCAAATCTGGTCACTCGACCGATATGTGTGGCTTAAATATATGTGTACTTAAAGAAGTTAATTAATTACTATAGAAAGCATGCTAGTAATGTCATCATCACTTTTATGGACGCCTCTAAGGCATTTGACAGAGTCAACCATCGGGTTTTATTCAAAAAGTTAATGATCGCAAAGTTTCATTTTATTTTGTCAGATGTCTTCTGAGATGGTATCGAACTCAACAAATTTGTATTCGCTGGAGTGCACTTGCCTCTAGTGGTTTTACTGTCTCCAATGGTGTAAAGCAAGGTTGGATCTTGTTACCAAAGCTTTTTAAATATGTGATCATTTGAGCCTTATGCTGTCTAATTCCAAAACAGGTTGTAACATTGGATGATTTTTTTGTCAATCATTTAATGTATGCTGATGATATCTGTTTGATTAGTCCTTCTGTCAAGGGAACTCAGAAGTTGGTCAATATTTGTAGCGACTATGGTGATAATGAACGATATTTTATTTATTATACAAAAAGACCAACTGTATGTGTGTAACATCTGATGCTTCTATGTTTCTTCGCATTCCTCAAAGAAGACATTTGGGTTTTCTTCTCAACGATCACTTTCATGATGATGACGATATCGAGCAACAGATGAGATGCTTTTATATGTCAGCTAATATGCTTATGAGAAAATTTTCTCGGCGTACTTTTGAAGTTAAGAGTGTTCGTTTCAAATCATATTGTTATTAATTGTATGGTGGTACAATTTGGATGAAATATTCTGTCAATATCATGAGGAAATTGAAAGTTGCTTATAATAATGCTGCTCGTCTTTAGTGGGATATGAAAAAGTAGTAGTGCGAGCTCTATGTTTGTATCTAACTCTACAATATCTTTGATGCCTTGCTATAAAAGAAGGCAAATTTGTTGTTTAAAACAGAGAATTCTGATAGTCAGGTGGCTTAGCAACAAAAAACAGCAAGATCGTTAAACGGATGACAAAAGTGCCAAATTTGCTACAGAGGTCCACATATATCTGAAGATTAAAGTAAGCTATCGCTCCGAAAATTTGGGCAACAGGAAAGGCTCGATGATGTCATAAATTCAACATGGCCGCCATTATATTGCTTAAAAATGTTAAAATACGGTTAATTCAGACAGTTATCAATATGTTTTGAATAAACTGACACAAACATTCTCAATTATAAATCAAATATTAAATTGATGCAAATCAATTATTATTATGATGTCATAAAGACGCCATAAAGTTAAAATTGCCGACAAAATTCAAAATGTTCTGTAATATTGCCTAAAAATGTTAAAACACTATAAATTAAGCCTGTTTTCGGCATTTTATCGCTCAATTGAAATGAACACCCCAAATAACAGACAAAACATATAATTGATGCAAATGTATTATTGTTTTTTATTATTTAATTATGTTCTGGACTCAGAATACCAAATGAGTACCTCGAATATTTCAACCAATTCACTAGGTCTTCATCGGCCGCGTTTTGATTTACATGTGTGAATATCAATGGACACACGGCCGACGAAGACCGAGTTTTAACTGGTCGACATGTTTGTAGTCCGAATTTGGTGTTCCGGGTCAGAAACTAACTAAAGTATTCTTGGACAGTATTTGGATTTCGTCCTTCGTAACCATACAGGAAGTTCCTCTCGGCAGTATTTTGGTCAGACCTTTTATCCGGATCTGTGATGAAGTATTATAACTCCTTATATGAATAGTAGAACAGTAATTAATACAGAATATAAAAAGGGATACAGCTTACCATCGAAATATGGGATAAAGCTGATTTCTGTGAATGAGTCATTGTAATATTGGCCCTCCCTGGCAGCCTTTACTCTCACATACCAGGTGCCAACAATTTCAGCAAAGTCTGCTCCAAAGTGGCAGAATGTGAGAGACGTGTTGGTACATTCTTCCTTTTGCATCCAGTTACCGTAATGTAATTTCGACTGTCTGAAAGCCAGATAAAAACACTTATTTGAAAATACAGTTTGGAACCACCGCAACCGAATTTCAAACGTGAAATCAGTTTGAAGGTTTGGTAATTTTCTATGATTATTTAAGTTATTTGCTTTGATTTTGTATTTGTACACACCAAGTGTTATGAGAATGGGCTGTAACACTACTCAGGTTGCACATTCGCTATGCGATTTTGGAAATTTACAATTTATTATACTGGTAAATTTTACAACAGTAAGAAATATACCACATCAAGCACACTTACGTACAAAATTATTTTTAAAAAGGGAAATCATATTGAACTAGGACTAGTAACAGCATGACAATTATACTTCACTTAATTAAGAAGTACATGTGCCAGGTCATAGATTCTGAAACATGATGATATCAACCATATTCTATTTTAGAAAATTTTGGAAGGCTATAGATATGTCAAAGATTTTGTTTATAATAAGTGTTGTGCCATAATTGTGCTATAGTAGCAGTTTCGGAATTTGGATTGTTCATGATTTATCAACTTGCTGCTATAGAGTTAGAGTTCATAAACTTTACCCGGCTATATTTAATGGGTAGCATGTTCTTTTTAGATACTGAGGCTACAGGTCAGTGCATGTTTCTATTACTCCAATAGATATGCAGACGTTAATATTATTGGAATTATAGCTATTTATTCAGTAACAAGATTAAACTTCAGCTCCTGACTACTGCTCATACTAGTTTGCGCCTAGAAGTTGAAATATTTAAACTTTGCTCAAACTCTCCATTACTCCCTTTCGAAATCAAGAAATAATCCAGGGTCACAGTGCATGTTTTGGCACTAAAAAACATTTACCAAAATTTCTGACACCTACTGACACTTAATGACCTCAACATGTTCACTTAAGGTAAAGGGCGACGAATTCGGACGCGCACACGCTTTAGAACGTTTCTGCGCAGATTTAACTCCGGCCTGTCGCAAATGGGTTACTTTGTAGCGGATGTATTTAACATTACCTGTCATTGTTGAAATTGCGCTTTTACGTAATTTTTTGACCCAGTCTCTTAGAAATACCTGTGACCTATAACCTTGTCACATTTTGACCCCCTAGGAAGCTGGTTTTTATTCAATATGAGCGAAAAATGACATTTCTCTCCCATTTACATGGCGCATATTACCCACTCACCTGGAGATATTGTAAAAAGTAGCGTGGTGACACCCTTTTATTAAAAGTGTTAACTAAATGGTATTATGTCAGGATTTTATTCGCCAAGTTTGGTCAAAATGACACCATTCAAAGTGACAGGAAGAAAGTTCGAAAATATGTTGTGATATAATTTCGATATCGTCATTTTGTAATCTATACTTATGTAAAAATTTCTTTACTAACATCATGAAAACTATACATTCGATAGATATTGATATTCGTAGGTATTTATTAAAATTAACTCATTTGCTAAGCTTTTTATAATTGCTTTCTTTAGTTTAAGTGAATTATATCATTTTTATTTATTTCTAACGACGCCATTTTAACGTCCGTTTCCATGGAAACGAGCGTGGTGACCCCCATTTTTTATTTCATTTTTGCACTTGCACAACTTCCAAGAATATTTGTGCAAAGTTTCAAGAAAATGACACCACAACTTAATTTTGACGTAATTCGTAGTACTTCACCTTAATGGAGTATTTATATCATTCTAACAACTTTCATTTCGAAAAAACCGCAAAATACTTACTCCTGATATAATATTGTGTAAAATACGATGTCATTGTCACTGTTGTTAGCAGGTGGATCCCAGGTCACAGTGCAATTCAAATTAAGGCAATCATATTCTACGTTTCTTGGCGCACCACCTATAAAAGAAACAAATACAAATATATTGAGATATACGGTACCTTTGTTGTGTTAAGACTGACAAATCCAAATTATTTGCAACATATAGGAGAGGACATTTTTACAAAACTGTTTTAGCAAAGTCTGTAAACCCCATACCAGTCACTCAAATGTATTTATGCGCTGTTTTAATTAAGAAAATTGCCTTTTAAACAGGTTTCCGTCTCTTCTTGGATGTGTGTTGTAATTTCTACAAAGAGTCTATTTTTCTTGTTTTGAGATCTAGCCTTTGTGATGCACATCTTTGGAGAACACAAATGCTCCAGTTATTCATAATATCCCATACTTAAGATTACATTTATTCAAAAAAAATGAATAAAAGGAAACCATCATTTGCTCCGTATTTGCAACAAGTTATACACAAATACAACTTAGAGTACCAAATCACTCTGCTAAAAGACAAGTAAGAGACACATCGTTGTAACTGAATTTAAATATTACCAATGATAAATAATGATTGACAACTGTGTTGTTACACCTTTCTGACAAACAATGTGAACTTTCTTTCCGTCTACCAAAAAAAAAAACAATTTAATTTACAAAATCAATAACTCTTGCGTTATTTCTTTACAAGAGTCACTTTATAGCTATACTTGTTCTCTTCCTAGTTATTTTTGAGTATATTTATAGTATGTCTAAGAGGAAATTTGAAAATAAATCCTTTCAGCTCCAGCCTGTTCAACTATGACATAATTAATAACATAATCAATAACCCAATGAATCGCTCAGTTAATCACTTAATTAATTAATTAATTCATCCATCTATCCATTCATTTATTCATTCATTCATTCATTCACCGAGCGATTTATTTGTTGACTGATTTCTCAATTAATTAATCGATTCATTTTCCATCCTTTCAAATATTCAATCATTCATGCCTTCATTAGTTCGTTCGTTTGTTCGTTCGTTTGTTCATGCATTTATGCATTCATTCGCTCATCAATTATTTTTGGGAAGGTTTAAATACTGACAGCTACATTGTACTACATTTATAATAATATAATGTATCAGTAGGTGGCTGAGTGACGACAGTTCCAGCAGTGAGCGATGCATCCTGGGTAATAGTATATAAGCATACGCTTACTTCAGGCTGTGATGTAGCCCTTTTGGCGGGAAACAATATAAATGTGGTTGTCTTTGATTGGTTAGAGATGAATCACGTCGGAAAGAATCAGAAATATGTGTAAAAACAGGATAATAGGATTCGAAGGAGCTGACAAGCTGGGAATCTGTCTTTATTGTCGACGATTTAAGAAGTAGCTATCTCTGCAAACATTTCTCAACATAGTCATGGATACTTTACCATAGCTACAGAACTGAAGGCTAGGTACAGTAACATGAAGAACCTACACGGTTGTAGTGTTGGTCTTATCAGCACATCGAAGTGTTTTGATACAGAAGACTAGAGGACTGGTATAGATCGTACCGAATAAAGAGAAATCATTGAAATATCATCCTTGAAAGCTTCATAATTTGGATCAGCGAAAATGCAACGGTAGCCTCCATCTCAACCTGCAACCCCCCCCCCCCCAACAACAACAACAACGCATGCCCAAGAGTTCCTGCACCTTTACGAATGTCTGAAGCCTTTAAAAATAGCGGACTCTTTGAAACATCATCCTTGAAGGCTTAATAATTTGGATCAGCAAAAATGAAAGGGTGACCTCCACACCCCCCATGCATGCCCAAAAGTTC
This sequence comes from Ptychodera flava, assembly GCF_041260155.1. NCBI lineage: Eukaryota > Metazoa > Hemichordata > Enteropneusta > Ptychoderidae > Ptychodera > Ptychodera flava. The sequence continues at coordinate 32,498,551 of NC_091935.1, forward strand.
CTGCACCTTCAGGAATGTCTGAAGTCTTTAAAAATTGCGGACTCTTACCCAGTTCCTGTATAAAAGAATTGTTTTTTTTTAAATCAACGGCAAAAAATTTTTGCATGACTGCCCGTAGTAAGTGCTTATGGGACAACATAATGATAGCAATACAGCAATTACTTACAGTAACAAATGAACAAAGTACGGTTCATCCTTGCCCTTAAACGTATTTGTTTACTGTGTGGTCTCACTCATGTGTTACTTCAAAGACGCTGAAAATTTGCTATCCCTTAGTATATATCTTTCTTTCACACTCAATGATAATTAAATGATTATTACCTTTAACCAGATCCGATGCAAGAATGCAAATTGCAAGAAACAGACCCAACTTCGTCAAACGAATTCCAGCCATGTCAGACACGCTTTAGTAGCATGTTAGTTCGGGATCCTGTCTCCATGGCATCCCTGATCAATACTACTGAAAGCAAAACTGCCTACGAAGTGTGTATTTAACAAGTTCACAATTCATGTGAGTCCAACCCACTATCAGTGTCAGGATGAGGGCGCCGCTTTGAGTCCTTGGCTGCAAAACGTAACCATTGGAAGCCACAGCTGATAGCTGCAGTGCAATGAGTTATACTCGGATCAGGACAAATTAATCAAGACTATTTTGACTTATAAAAAGATATTGAGTTTTCAAATTGATGTACAGAATTGTGTTCTTTAGCGGATGGCCATGTAAAATAGTAGAAATATTGATGAAAAGAGGATTAACAAGGATTTTTTCAATAAAAGACAACGAATACCAAAGCAGTAGTCCCACAGTCGAGCAACCTAATTGCCATGGTAATATTGAATTAACTTTATAAGTATGCGCAATGCGTCGGTCGAACTTCCCACATTGCCAGATAACCTCTCAAGTGTTTCTGTTGTACCCATGTGTCAATAACAAGTTCTTCATTGTCACAGTAGTGTTCAGCTAAGTTCAGCTTGCTTGTGGCCAGTTGCAGGTGAATGACCGAAGGGATCATTGAGTCCCGTTTCTCTGCATGTGCGCATGCAAGAGTGTTCACATTAAAAGTTCGCATATGCCAAGCTCAATATAACTCATAGAAGACGGCGTGGGACCATATTGCGGTCGTCTCCGTGAAAGCTTTCAACACAGAAGGTAGCATTACTGAAATGACTTTATTTCACACAATCACTGACTTGAACCAAACCTACACTCCACTGTACTTCTGTGAGAAGCGAAACTTTATCATCATGGACCATCTGACAACGTATTTGTACTGTAGTGAAATGTTATTGTTTATTGAAAGACAGTTTACAGATCTCTGTTCCCCTACTGACAAGTAAACATCACGATTATTTCCTCATTCCTCATGATTAACGATGGGTAGATTTTCTTCTGCATCTACAAGATATGGGTTCCACATCTTGTTAGCCAGTGACATATTTGCATCACCTTTCTCTTTCTCGCACCTTCTTTACTTCTTATTTTGCACGAGATATGTGTACGTCGCTGCAAGAAGTGTCATGAAAGGTGTTAACTTTATCGACTATCCTAAAATAAATGTCTCTTGGAATTTTCAGACAGCGTTTGAATAAAAGTCACAGCTGCGAATCAATTACCTGTAAAATATACAGAACTTAAATGCGCATCCAGCTGAGGTACAGCGGCCATGGCATTGTATGGCAAAAACCGTTTGGCGGTTGTTACATAGATATGACGATATTATGGAGATATGACGACGTTGTGGCAAAATACGACACTTTAGTTACTCAAATGATTAGCGACAGCATTCCAAACTTTCACTTATTACGGTCATTCATATACGGTATCACTGCATACAATTTAGACAATTTTGGGACCAATCCTGACGGGTGTAGCATGCTAGCAGGGTACACTTACTCATTCCGTACATCTGGTACCACCACTGACTATTAATGGTTCAAGATGGTCCTACTTAACTTTGCTTGAATGGAAGTGATTATTGGACCAGTTTAATGTCACGTTACATAGTCGTCAGAATTTCGCACATGCCGTAATGTTCAAAAAAAGAAAACTGGCAAGACACCCTTACAATTTGACTACCTGCTAGACACTACTCCAAAAAATCATAGAAACTATCAATTATTCTGTGCTAGCTTGAGGTAATTTTGTCTCTTCAACACTGTTGTAAAGCCAAGGAGATCAGACAGCATGTTGCTTTTAACATCTCTGAAAAAGTCATCTGTGCGAACTCTTACTACTCAAGTAAATATTTAATGATCCCTGACAGTTCCCGATACTTGTTATTTGAATTTATGATGTAGGCAAATATCCACCCACTCGAAAGTGACAAAAAATCCAGTGTAAGATAAGCTGACAAATTCTAGTCTCAAAAGAAGAATGGAAGCGCAAGCAGTAGGATTGATAGCCATGTTGCGTGCGGTCGCTTAGCCATCAAGCAGTTATAAACATGGTAGACATAACCAACATTCAACTCAGAAATTTTAGCAAATGGTATGTTATGCTCACTGCTGTAAAACTTAGGGAAGATATTAAACTTATGTTGTCGCTTGTGAAGAGCTGAAGTTTTAGTGCAGAATGTGACACGTGGTAATCTGACATTAACGACCGTTAATCTTGGCTTTACTTTCGCCGAGGTCATAAATAAACGTTAATCGTCAGGGCGGTGTCTGTTGTTTCAATTATATTATCAGCGAACGACAGAAAACTCAAAATTTACTGAATTTTCAACGCAAAAGACAACGGGGCTCTAGAACTTGTGCTATACGCGATGCACTATCACAAGGGATGTAAAATTTTGCAAATCTACAGATATATTTGGAAAAAAGTGTCCAAACTTGGCCAACAAGTGCTTCATCTTTTTAGTGATTGATTCTGATCTTTCTACAAATCATAATTTACGTTTTAGCTGTAAATATACGATGTTAATATTATCATTCATATTAACGGACGTGTACACAAACCATTACTGTGTATTTGTGATCAGTCACATGGTTCAGGTCGACCAATTAAAATGCGACGGATAGGGCATGGAAATATAATTCTTAATATTACTTATAGTGATTCATCTTTGTTAATCCTAGCAATACCGTTTTAATAAGCTTCTGAACCTGTCATTAAAAAGATAACAGGAAAAACCAAGCTGCACAGTAGAATGACAAATTGTAAAGTATGGTTTCAGAGAAGTCTTTGTTTGCCTTTAAGGAGGAGTAGGGGTAATTTATTGCGATACAACCTCTCTTTTGTTCTATAATATCAACCACAGTGTCTTGTACTCTCTTAATCTTTCCACCCCATTTTACTTGGTAGAAGTCCACCATGACGCTTGTTGAAAAAGGCTGCATATGTGATTTTCATTACAACACCCTATATATATGTATGCTATGTCGACCAACTGAAATCTGGGCATATCGGCCGTTGATATACAGATTAAAAATCATGAAAAACTTCAAATGATTAACCCACCGTCACATTTGTCAACAAAGTTACCAGCGTTTAATGATGTACTTGTCCGCAAGCAATTTGCAGGCTGGTCTAAGGGTAAACTTTTGTTTTATTCTGTTGCTCAGTGAGTAGCTTTGAATAGCCAAAGTGGGCAGGCAAGAAGGAGGTGATTCAGTCGCTTTCAATGTGTGCTAAGAGAGGGCAGTTGAGATCTATGAAACGGAGATGAGGCCAAAGTAGAGTTTTTCAGTTGGGAGATGTGAAAGGTGATAACTACAAGGTTTGAATGGATTTATCTCTTAGGCGAGTTTCAAGACCTTTCCTTTCACCGATTTTTTATGGTTAAAATATATTTGAAATTTATATTTACAAGTAAAAACACGTTAACACCGATAAGCTATATTGAAATTGCACTCTATGTTTAGATTACGTCAGAAGGTTTCACCATTGTGAACTGATGTTACAGATATTGTGGATTTTATGATAGAGGTTTCAACTACAATTATGAGATTGGAAGTTGAAAAGTTTTCAATGACAAAATCTGGCGTGACCGGATGTATCACATCCGTTTGCACACGTTACAATTGTAAAATTAAATGCTTAAGTTTCATGTCTGTAAATTTGTTAATTTTATAACAAACATTCAACCAAACATGGGTGATGCAAAGCCATTTGAACTTGAGAGCGGTTTCTTGATTAACTCAAGTATCGTTACTGGTGTGTTAAGGGGTAGACCCACCTTCCTTGAGTGATTTTGGTCATTTTTTGTTTTATGGTAAATTTTGAATCTGCCTAATATGGCCTTTGAGTGGACGATAAGTTTGAAACCATAACATACTTGGAAATGAGTTAAATTTTAACAAAAATGAACATTGTAGGCCAGTTCGCGTGCCGTGTTTTTCTTGTGTCTTAACGGTTTCCAGATTAGTCAATGCTATCTCAAGAGCGTAAGTAGATTACGCTAATTCTGTCCGGAGGAGTGCGCATGCGTCAGTCTTCTTCCCAGCTGCCGGCAGGAAATATGTCGTGGCTACTGAACACGCTGAAGGTAGCCGTCGATTGCAAAAGCATGGTCCACAAAAGCGAAATATCAAGCATATGGCCGGGAATGAGAGAACAGTTAAAATTGTCAGCGTTACAGTCAGGCTTAAAACTCCAGTTTCCGATGCGTTGAAAAGTGTAAACTGGAAATGGTCGCAAGCGAGGAATGTAACGCAGAACGCTTACTCATCCAACACTAAACTGAGCTTCGAACAAAAGTGGTGATACATCTTGCGCACAACAGAGAGGCTGCTCATTGTAGTTTACGTAATTTTTACCTCGTTTTCCTATAACACGTATTTAATAGAACTGTTCCCGTACAAAACAAATAACGGCCGAAAATCCAAATAGTAGGTCTTTGTCTTTACATGTTTGCTAAATAAAGTCCAGCATTCAAAATTAGTCATGATCGCCGCCGAAAACCAAAACGTACATTTGTGTCCGCTAACAAATGACGTGGACTCAATGAAAAGTATAGTCTGACATTCAAAACTGACCCCGCCCCAATCAAACTAGGCTACTCCGAAAATCCAAAAATTACGTCTTTTTCTGATAACAGTTTACATGTTTGTCTGCACCTTATGAAGGCCGACATTCAAAATTAATCCCGTCAGATGATTTCTTAACATCTGCAACCAAAATTGTTACCGCTACGTTACGCCACCGTCCCTCCGGTGGTTAAGGTTTACAAAGCATGCAATGAAGATTACGTTCTGTACGTCACCACAAGTTTTCTATCTTTTTTGTGAAAATGGTTGCGACGTCTTTTTGTTTCGACAGTTGGGCGAGCAACATTCCTCTCAGTAGAAATTAGAAATATGCAAATAGTTCGAAATTTTATAACGAGAAAATCGTGCCGGTGTCTGCTCTGCCCGGTTTGGAAACGTGAGCTTAGCGCTTATTGTTTTGTAAATTCTATGCGGACACAGAGGGAACGTGATGCGAGTATTGCACGTACAGTTTAGAATGATGCCGTGATTTACAATGTAAACACAATGTTGACCCAGCATTTGTTTTTCAATCTGTACCGGAGCTAATCATAGAGCATATATAATTTGTCTCGATCAACTGAACTTTTATTGGCGGACTTGCTCATGAAGTGAGTCGAAGTCCAGGGTCGAAATCAATCTCGATTGAAAAGTATGCGATATTTCACAGCACAAATTCATGTCGGTATAGCTTTAAAATCATTGCGATTGAATTGTTATTAGGTAATTATAAAACTTATGCAATAAATTTAAGGAAGCCAAAATTGAAAATAAGAGAATAATTTCCATGAACTTGAAAAAAATTAAACAACCATGAACGTGCTTTTTTCGAATCAGCAACAACTTTTTCCTGTGGATAAACTCAATCACGCTGAAAAACAGCGTGCTGCTGGCCTGTCTATCATTGCTATTATAGTCAACGGATAGTCGCCACCGGAGAACGACGAATGCTCGAAACTGAAAGACTAAAACTTTTGCTCAAACTTTCCTTCAGGAATCTTTCAACCGTTCCCTTTCAAAATTAAGAATGAAATCGGGGGTCATAATGCAACTTTTGTTACTGGAGAACCAAATTTACCGATATTTGAAATTCAAAATGGCCGCAATTCCTGTGTTAAGTCTATGGAGAAAAATACATTTTTTAATTCTCGAAAAGCTAACACAGTCCCAAGAGCTTCAAAATGAGCCACTATACGTCGCAGATCAGAAAAGAATTGAAAAACTTTAAGAGTCTGCATAGCTGTCCCCGACGCACGTTCTACCTTAACTTAAAGTATATCAAAATATGAAAAACAAGAATTACTATCGTCGATCACTCCTGCAAGTATTACTGTGTTGTCATTTGTATTATCAAGACATCATCAACAGCATAACCAGCTTTAAGAGACAATTTGCTTGTTCAAAACAAATATGTGAACAGAAAAGCATGTCGGTGATAATTGTCAGTAAATATACAAAAGAGTTGCAGGGTCTTTTCAGAAGAGGTCATAAAATTGTTGCACAGTGCAAAATTGATTGAAATCTTTCTTTAAAAATCTCACCGATGGCACGGTAGTTATTTTAGACACACATGTAGGTGGCAAAGAATACCTAAACAGCGTAATACCAGTTGACAGGAACAAACAGCTCATTTGAAAATATCTTTTTTAAAGAAATATTTGATAAATTTGTCAATTTACTCATTTAATATACCACTACCACTATATATAATTAAACTTGTACCAATACACAGCTCTTTCAGCTTAACTGTAAACTGTCCAATTGCATGTTCATCACACACATTTTCTTCTTAAATACACACATAATGGTTCAATAAGCCAGAAATTGAAGTTGCTGACTCATTTCAATCAGAGTTCAATGTTGTCCATGTCGGTAGGCTATTGCCTTTCTGTTTACTTAAAAGAGGTTACTGGCACCATGTGTTCTTGCAATTAGCAATTAGTCTCTGCCCACACCAGAACTCCTTGGTATGTTTTTCTTACAAATTAGGAATGTCTTTCCTAAGACAAGGAAGATGTGTGTGTTTTTCTAATCGAATTCGAAAACAATTTGAAAAAATTTAACGAATTGAGAAAAAAACATTTTGATTAAAATGACTAAGGTTGGCTTAAAAACAAAAAGTTGCAAACATGTACTTCATCACACCTTGAACAAATCTAAAAAAGTTATCCCTGGCATCATAGACAAACAAAAAAGTTTGAGCATACTCCATGACACATCTACATACCATATATAAAGTTTGTAGGTACTTTAATTCTCAAGAACATCTTCACACATATATACATACAGACTGACATCAGATGGCACACAAATATCCATACTAATAAGCTTCTATAGAAGTAGTCTCTAGAAGCTCATAAAATTCACATCATAAAAATCATTTGCACACAGCAGACATTTATATTAAGTAGACTGGAGGATCAGGGCCCTCCCTGCGCTTCCACGACTCTTACGGGGTTACAGGAGACGTAGGAAAGAGCCACTAGTGACAGATCTTCCCGTCTATATGCGAATGTGATTTTCCGAATTGCTAAAGTGCATAAACTGATAACATATATGGAATGTTTATTTATGGAATATAACATGAAGAATGTATTCATTGAATGCCTGTTCAAGATGTTTTGTTGTATTGAATGAAAGGAATCAAAAGTACGACAATGTTGGGCAAAAACAACTCACTGAACGAAAATTTTATAATGTACGTCGAGCCATGTTCCTATGTAATGCTATGGGCAAAAATGCCCTAACATTTGTGTAATAATTTACCATATCACGCCCAGGCACATTTTGTGAAAAATATGGGCAAGTGTGTGCACTTTGGAACTAGCTTTATTCTGGTTACTACTTGCATTGCTATCAGCAAATTTCCCCTCAAGGAAGCACAAGATTCAAACGGCTCCCCCTTCTGTCATTCTGACAGAATTGGCGACAGTGAAGTTAGCTAAATCGGGTGATAGCGATAATTTCTGCATCTGATCTGAAAGTTAACTCAATATAAATCAGATTGAGTGCGATCATGCCATAGAACGATAAGCCAAGCCCGCAGTTACTTGTCGTCTACAAGTCCGTTCTGCACCTACGCAGCCCATAGAGGTAAAGTGTGTATATACACGCCTGTTGGTTTGACGTTTATCTACACACTTCTATATGGGCTGCATAGTCGCAGAGATGACTTGTAACAAACAAGTAACCATGGTTTTACAGGTAAACAAGTGATGTCGTTATGTTTATCAAAGTGTAATGGAATGTGGCCTTCCTTTGTAGACAAAATTTACAAAAGTGGTAGTAAATGTTTTATATGGCATATATTTCTATCTCCAAATTTTTGCACAATATTTTTAACAGCATAGTTGTCATTCCTTAATGTACATGGTGTATCTTGTATCATGTATACCAAAATTTCCAATTGAGACAAAACGTTTTTGATCAAAAATGACAAAAGTTGCCTTAAAAATACAAATTTGCATACACATACTTCCTCACACTTTGAACAAATCTAAGGAAAGTTATCACTGGCAACCTTTATACCTGCATAGTCATCATTCCATAAGGTATATGATAAAACCTTAATGGCCCTGTAACAGGTTTGTGAGCCTCAATCGTATGGCATAAAGGCCCTTTGCATACTCAGGCCCTTCTGCTGTACAACCTCAGTTTGCAAAATCCAAATATCAGGGCCATAAAGATTATCATTACTTTGAAAATTTTATGTTTAGTAAGAGGAATTCACAAACTAACTTTGAAAGTCATCAGACAAGTGACTTAATGCAAGATTTGAGGAGAATGAATGGATGCCTACATGAATACATAAATTGTGTATGTATGTCTCTACATATCATTTATATACCGGTATGCATGCATACAATGGTACATTCAAACAAACATGTATGCATCAGTGTATGCATGTGCATATTTGAAATGTCACTGTTGTGAAAATAACTGACCTCTGGATCTGAATGAATGGGAAATTTTTATATATACAGTTGATGCCAATCAATAAATTGTTCATCACCCTATTTGGCAAATATTATACATCAAAAATACATTTTTAAAAATTTGCTTTCAGGGTAATACAATAAAATAGATAATGCCAGTCAAGTGTTTTCCTGTATTCGTGGTTTAAATCTAGCTAATCACTGCTGTAGATATGCTGGCATTCTGATTAATTGACTGTGTTCACATAATGTTGATTTGTGCCACCGTTTACATACAAAGGGGTACTGTTGGAATCATGCGATGAAGATTGTGAAGTGTCTACAGCATTGCTGGTTATATATCCAGGATTGTCCAAAAGCACTGGGGTTGCAGGATTGTCAGAGTCTCCATTTGAAGTCGGAATATCGCCTTCTGTTACATGCTGTACCGGTGACATATCAATCTTCCCTTTTCCATTGCTTGGAACAAGTCCTGCATCGTTAGCAATCGTATCATTGTGGTCTGTAATGTCATCTTCTGACAAGACTCCGTGAACATTCATAACTATGGTGTCAGTCAGAGGTACAATCTCGTTAAGTCCCTTTATGGATTCATTCTTTCTTGCACGAGATGACACTCCATCAATTGATATCTCATTGTCACTCTTGGAACCTTCAAAGGGCAGAAGTTCTGACAGTGTCAATGGAGTCATCAACGCATCCGGACTTGAATCACTGTAACTGATACCAGAGTCAAAGCTCATCAGACGACTAGCATTTTGGTCATTTGGTAAGCTGTTGTTGCCTTGGCCAAACTCAACCATATGTAAGTAATCCGACATGCTTTCCTTTCCGTTGCTGATTGAACGCTCCTCTGCAAGAGGGAGGCTGCCAGCTGTTCCACTGTAACCTGGTGACCCGGCTATAATGCCTGAATCAGGGCTTTGAAGTGCCAGCAAGCCTTCCGCGGGATCCTGATGATTCATGTAACGCCTGGGAATGTGAATTCTGAGAGGGTGCTTCTTATGAAAGTTCTGAAATTGTAACGGGAACACTTCATCTTCATCTTCATCTTCATCGATCGGTGCATCTGGGTTAGTTTGTCTGATGAGATGGGTGGCTGATGTTGCGGATGTGTCACTGTGACCACCACTGCTCTGTCGCTGGTATCTGGCAATTGGCCCATCACCATTTTGATGAACCTTTTGATTCTGAAGGACATCATAGACCTCTCTGGCCTCAAAAAAGTCAACCTTCTCTGTGGGTGATTCAGGCGGGGTAACCTTTAAAAGACAAAGGAATAAGATTTTAAGCATTACGTGTTTAGATGCTTTTGGAAAAGAATCATTTCAAAACAAAATTGTAGTAGAGGAAAAATAGTGTCCAGGTCGCTGCACTCACACTTGATCAGATCTGGAAGGTTAAAATAAAGGAAATGCAAACTACCGGTATGTGCTAGTGTTTGGCTGTTTCTTAGAACCATGGTTTCTATAAACCATGATAAACAATCTGACAGTAGTATATATGCCAAACCGCCTTCTACTTATTTAACAAGGATAGCAGTGTCATTGCCGAAGGGGTGACGTCCAACAAAAACCTCATTTGGTTTTCAGAGCCCTGAAATATTATGTACATATATGTTCAAATGTCGTTGCTGCATAATCAGTCAGAAAAAGTGAACCATAAAATGCATGAGTGGTTCTTTCTCCACTTTTCTCAGATACAGTGAAATGTATTCTACGCGTATACAACCACAACAATGACAACACATGTACGCTACCAGTTCAAATTGCAAACGTTGACAGGCTTGATATTGGAAAAAGTTACGATTTCACTACACCAGCAAAGGCTGAAACTCTTGTTTTTACACTAAGTGGTGCTATCCATAGCAAACTTTGCTAGCTCAGGGCTTTTGAAAAGGAAGCTTTATATACTGTTAAATAAATAATATAACTCCTACCGAAGTTGGTAGTTTAGCATCAGGAATTGGAAGAGCGTACTCTGACTTATTGTACTTTTTGCGGCAATATATTACGAGAACAAGCATGATGATCACTAGTATTGTACCAACTATGATCATAGCCACTATCAAGGCAATGTCTGAAATGGAAAAAAGGAAAAAACATGAAAATATGTTCAGGTGAACTATTACAATGATCATATTTTAAAAGACTCTAAATACTACTATGAATAGATGCTGTCTGACGCAAATGTTAAAGAGGACAATTAGCAAGGTCATTGTCAATAACATTAAAACATTAACTAAAACTAGTATATATTTTCAGTCAAATTATCAAGCTGCCCTTAAAAATTACATGAACTACAGAAACGTGATGTCTGATGTCAGTGAAGTTTGGTAAAACTGGAAACGAGGCCACAAATCAGAGAATTCAAGTGACTAAACATTTATGAGAAAAAATCTCAAAAACTTAGTCAGGTATGACACTGAAGAATATATTGTATGGCAGTTTACAGCCAGTTCTCCTGAATTTAAGAGACTAAACTTTTCCAGGAAATCAATCAGCAATGTGAGTGGGAGTGTTTCCAAGGTCATGGCAAAATATTGTGTGAGACTATTACAAGCGGAACACACACTTCCCCTGACCCTTCATTTTGGGATAAGTTGAATTCATTTGCTCAACATTGGTGGTAGACAGAAATCTTGGAAGGCCTTTATTTGTGACAAATAAAAAAAAATAAAAATAAAAGTTTTCAAGAGGAAAATAGATTTATACTGCTTTTTGAGGTTGAAAGCAGCGACACATATCATTTTAGCTTATTAAACCAAAGCAGAGATAAGGGAGCTGCAATTCCTGTTGAAATTTTCTTTGTTAGTTCATCATTGATTTTCCACCGATTTTTGAACGATTGAAAAACATGTATCAAACGGAATGTATTTTCTGTCATAATATTAAGAGATTGGGGAGGGAGATGAAAGCTAGAGATGGAAAAATTGACAAACTAAGAAAAGGAATGTTTGAAGAAGATAATATTTACCAAAATTGATAATTCATTAAATAAATATCCACACTGCTGAAATATTGACTGATGAGTAAGAAAGCTGGTATGAAAATATTACAGGAAGATTTCTGAGAAAGTGAAAGATGTTTCTTCAATTTGGAACAAGTGATGAAGTTCATGAGCTCAGAAATATGAACTTTTAATGAGTAATGAGTTCAGAGACTGTTACTGAAAAAAATCAGGGTTGACACAAAGAATAATTGAGAATGGCTCAAGTCAAACTTGAGAGTTTGTCATGACCAACTTACCTGGCATAAAGTGACACAGAGGTACTGGCTGTGATGGCTCACTCATGTCACTGATCAACATTTTGCCATCATGGGAATTAACAGCTTTGGTAGCAAAGACAAACTCTTCATCATCTTCAAAATCAGCACAATCCACTGAAATTCGGAAACTGTTCCCAGTTGTCTGTTGGTCAGTAGTTCTTTGGTTCTTATATTTTTTATAGTCGCCATGGTCATTGCTGCCTTTATAAAAGACAACATATTTCAAATGTTCAACAGGCCCGTTGGGTATCGAAGGCGCGTTCGGGGTAACAACAACTTCACGAGATGACTGCAATTCACACTTGGAGGATTGGTTTTCCAGGAACTGCAAAGACAAATTACCAACAACTTTGTCAAGAACATGTACTGACATTTATTACATGGCCTAGAATGTTTACCAGATTTCAAGAACTAGTGTTATTGCCTCGAACTAGAGCATTTATAATTTTTTGCTGAAAATTCACTGAAAGACAATTATTTTGCAATTCAAACACTGGTTGCCTTAACTTTACCAATGGTTGAAATTCAGAATGGCCACTGTATCCTGCTTTAATTCTCTGTGGAAAAAGAACAATCTTGCATTTCCACAAAAGAAAGGCGGTGAAAACATTCTTTACTCCAAGGCTTATGGGTCGACGCAAGCAGATAATGAGAAAAATAATGCAAAAATTTGAGTATCCTAAAAACCAGTGCACTGGCAATGAAGCACTACAACATCATTTAGGGAACTTTTACAAATACTGAAGGATTTATCAAACCAATGCTGTCTATGATCAAACCTACTGTTTCTGTCTTAATTATTGTGTATCTGACAGATATATGGCATTTGCTTAGATCATGAAGAGTTTCTTTCAAGCAAGGTACACCGATAAATGTCACACACCAGAATGCTACATGTGTTTGTTTGACCTGATTGTCAGTAATTTACTCATATTAGGCAAAGGCAGAATTACACCAATTCTGCCGTGTCTAAATTATAATATGTATGTTCCAACTTCTGGACAAAAAGTTATCACATTTGCCATATGTGAGGTAAAAGGTGGATTGCTATTTTATCAGTCATTAGGCGAACAAAAGCGTAAAAAACCAATTTGATGTCATCTTTTCATTCAAATTACAACATCACATGTTCCAATGTGCCAAGGATATTTTCCAGGAAAGTCAGACTATGCATGACCTGTCATTCCCTTGAGAACTACAGACATTAGTCTTATTTAAAGGAGAAAATATTTATTTATGAAGAATATCACAGGAACTCACCACCAATCAGGGTCTTTGCATATATCTCAGAGGAAAAATCACCACACGGAGCAGTCACTGCACTGGTGCATGCTTGAACTTTGATGGTGTAGTTTGTATAACCAAGCAACTCCTTAAGAACTATCCTGGTCTGGTCGCTTGAATAAGACCCATCATGGTTGTCACTCTTGTAGTTCACTCTGTACTCTTTGATGATACCATTGAGTCGCCATGGCTCTTGCCATTCTAGACCAACCTCAGTTGAACTCTGAGAAGTTACAAACACTTCCAAAGGTGCACTTGGAGCTGAAAAGAAATTTTATCTCCATAGAGTATATTCTGTATATACACAAGTTATCGCATCATCATACCTAACATGAGCAACTGCAAACTACTGCAAAAAGTGGGCAGTTTGGCCTAATTTAATACTTTTTAATCAAATGGCTTAAATATTACCATATCACAGAGGATCTCCCGCAGTATTTTAACCAATAATGTGAACACTACCACATGTATAACAAGAGAGTGTCCTGTTAAACAGTCAAAAAGTTTGATACAGCTCAAATTATCATTTATCCCAGATTGTCAAACTCTTGCCACTGTTTATATACCAGGTACAGTACTCATCAGTTGAATACTCACTTCCTTGTGCAGTTCTGTTCCACGTCATTGTACTGTTTGGACCAGGTACTCCTACACCAGTGTACGCTGCCAACCATATTATGTATGGAGTAAACGGTTTCAGATTTTCTAGCTGTGTTGTAACCTCATCTGATACTAGCTGTGTTGTAACCACAGCTGATACATTCTGAGTCAGTGTGCTATTGTCTGTGGAGATATAGAAAAACCCTTCGATAATTCATGCCCTTATTTCACAGACTTGTTGAAGCCATAGAAATGATTCACAAATTGCTTTTTCAAAAATAATTCATTACATATGACTGTGTAATGTCAATCTCAAAGAAAGTCTTCCTGATATACACAAGTTCTAGGCCACTGCTCATCCTCAGCATAACATAACGTTACCGTGGTCCTCTTTTATAATCGGGATAAAAGTTTGGCAAAGTTTATTATTTCAATTTCAGAAAAACATGAAGATGAAAAAATGAATTCTCTCTCCAAGAGTGGTCAAAATTTAGTTTGTTAAATAAACCTGAAAAAAAACTGAAAATGAGTCCCTGTGTCCGTGCATTCATATAAAGGGAGATAATCATTACCTCTACAGGAAACTGATGTGGACATGTTCTCAGCTTCACAGAAGTGCAGAATATAGCCTCTTATGATGCCATTTCTGTCATCCGAGCACGGTGGCTGCCAGGTTACTTGAAGACTTGATGGCTCCTTATCAACTGACATGATTTGAATGTGTTTTGGTGGGCCAGATGGAACTAAAAGAAAGTGCAATTGGAGAAGTGATTTGATTGTATATTTTAAATTTTCAGTGATTTCCAGCAATTCATCATTGATGAATCGTGGAAGAGAAGATAAATTGATTGATAATAATGTCAAGAATTGAGCAAACTCATTGCAGCATGATAACTTTCACAATACACAAAAAATAAAATGTCGATATTTTCATTGCATTTCACACTGTATACTTTTTGGTGTAACTTTCCTACCGAAATTTACTATCCTCTTTCAACAAGAACATTTACTTTGAGTTTGCCTGAGATTTGAAACGAGAATATTGGAGTCACATTTTCACTCAATTTTTTTTTAATTCGAAAATCTCCTACTGCTCAATGTATGGGTAAAACAGCAAACAATCTCCATTAAACATTTAACAACTGAATTCTTGCTCAAAGTAAATGCCTTAAAATGCACTACCATGTGGCCTGTACAGTACAAGAGATGCTTTATTCTTACCTCAGTCAAGTCATAGTCTCGTGTAAGTCTACATTCAGCGGTTTCTCATAGCATGTGACCAAATTCACCAAAAGCCACAAAGGCTGCACTGCACATTAAATGAAATCACCTTTACAACTCATACATAATCATTTCCATCTCTGCCAACAATTATCCCTGTATGTTACACTCATATATTCCTTAGATGTAATTCACGACATGTAAAGAATAATTGAAAAGTTGTTATTTAATAGCAAAGCAACACTTTAATAAACAAACCTCCTTCTTTGGTATATTGAAAGACTGCCTGTGAACGACCTCCACCACCAACAGCCGTGTACGCCTGAACATAGAACTCATACAAAACATACTCTTCCAGACCTTCAACTTCATACAGTAGCTCTTGTGTTGAACCATCTAAACTCCTACACAGAGAATAGAGATAGTCCAAAAGAGTTCGCATCATTATGTACTAAGCATTTGTACAGCATTCCTCAACATGAAAAAACAGCATTTAAATCCTAATCTGGATATGTTGACGTTCTGCTGCTGCTGTAGGTTTATTTCAACAAATCACTTGTTAAGTAGTTCCAGTAAATAATCAAGATTTCAGTATATAATGAGAGTATATGTACAGTATCTAAATGAATACATTTGTATATACAGAACTGAGATTTCAGTATGTAACAAGAATATATGTACTTGAATGAATTTATGTGTATACACAGAACTTGTACAAGGTATAGAGAACACGAATGCATGATCATGTAAAAAATTTATATTCTGCATGCATCAGTCTACATATGAGTTCAATGCAATGTATTTTTGAAGACTGTTTCAGTGTTTGAAACGAGTTAAAAGATACAGTATAGACTGCTCATAACTTACAATTCTGAGCTGCTACTTCTCCAGTAAATCCTATACTCTGTGATAGACCCGCGTGGATATTCAGGAGGCTTCCATCTTAAAAGTATACTATCTTTGTCTATGGCGACAGCACTGACTTGGAGTGGTTCACTTGGCGCTGAAATCAAATCAAATACGATAAATCAAGGCACGCGTTTTTATTTCTCTCAACATGCATACACCCAACATTTTAAACTTATCTATATGGTGTATGCATATATGCATATCGCCTAACTCAAACCGTTAAATGCTTTATGGGTACTTGTTCATTCGTCATCATACTGGCAAAGAGAAATACACTCAGAAATAGTTTGTGAAATCTAAACTCAAAGTTATCAGAGGATGATTGACTGTGAGAAAAGCAAATTTTCAGTAACTGCTAGAATCCCATTTCTTGCAGATATATGTAGAATGAGAAAACTGATTTCTCGCCAATTGACTGCAAGAATACCGGTACAATATTCTCACTTGGTTAGTGTGAGAAGAAATCTATACTCACACGTTTATCACAAAGAAAAATGAGAAACTCTCCATTTCTTGCTATTTTCTCACAAAATTCCATACTAGTGATAGCAGCTGAGTACAAACAACAAAAACTTTGATTTTGAAACAAACTTGAACTCTTGTTAAATCAAAACTTTTCTAGAATTAGTACATGTAGATGATCTCAATCTGATTGTCATCCGCCTTATCTTCTTTGACCCTTTGAGCGCCAAAGTCAATTTTTGTCACCTTTATAAAATATACTACAGTCAATTGTTTTCTGATTTTTGCCAAAATTTTGATAAAAAAACCGTAGCTGATGAAATGTGATATCCATTTGGTCCAAAATTATTTAAAAAAAATGGTAAAATACTGCATTATAATTTTGTTCGGAAAAATTACAGCAGTCAAACAGTTAATGTGAGGCAGAAGCCCAGCCATTGCAAATCTTGGCAGGCAAAAATCAATACACACAAAGTCTCACCTTGTGCGAGATCTAAAATAGTAAGTGAACTTGGTGGTGATGAGCCTGCACTGTTGAATGTTACGACCTGGATGTTGTACGATGCATACTTCTCCAGCCCTAAAATGCAAAAAGAGAACAAATTATAGGTCTCTTGTATTTTGAAAATATTTCACCATCCAAATGTTGATAAATCACTTCCTGATTATAGTTTTTGGCTTATCCGGATTAATAATCAAAACCTTGGCTAAAAATTTTAAAATCGAACCTGTAATTGAAAACTAGCCGTATTGGTACAACTTCAAACTTTGGTGTTCTCTTAATGTGATTATACAAAATAAGGGATACAGTAATGTAACAGAACAATCTGTGGAAAGAAAATGGCATTATAAGTGCAAGATGCGAGGTATAATGATATTCAAATATGCAGATTACATTGATAAGCATTGTTTCGGTATTAAAATTCTATGCTAATGACGCTTAATCAATGTGGAATATTCATGTACCTCGGATCTTGCATTGTATCAGATAGCATACTGAGAGTACATTTTATACAATCAGAAAGTCTGTGTATTACGCACAGTATACCATGCTTATGCTTAATGCAAAGTTACAACATATTTGCAGCTCACAATATCCAATTCAAGCTCCCGTAAAACCCTGTATCTTGATTGTCAACACATACAGTTATGCAATATGTACCCTCTAGTGTTTTGTGCATCAGTTTTGGAATTTGGGGGAAAAAAAAACACAAATCTGACAGCATTCTCCCTAACATTGTCGGTGTACTAGATCAGGTATTAGCATTCATTATACAGTACATGTATTTTGATAAAGATGAAAAGAGTAGTTTTACCTTGTAATACGTGAGACGTGGTGTTTGCTGATGCATTCACCGATATCTTGATATTTTCACCTTCTTTACTCATTGTAATGGTATATCCTAGCACTTCACCCTTCATTTCTCTGACGCCAAGTGGCTATGATAAAGTGACCATATATTAAAAAATGTCAATGATGGCTGGCTTCAAGGAGCAATATGTTAACACAAGGCTGTGTGGGAAGTATTGGCAATCTTCATGGTGGGTCTGATTTCGTATTCACATGGAACAGCCTAACATCTGCCAGTACTTTTAAAGTGTACAATATTGCACATTCATTTTTGTTTGTATTCAAACCTGAGTAAACATGTGTTACCCCTGCTTCCTGTAGAAAAAATCAAGTAACCTGGCATGAACCTGGTGATTTAAAGAAATGACACCTGAACATAAGCATACGAGTATGTACTCAAGGTACTTTGTGTCTCAAAATTGAAAGTCTGAAACTTTTGCTCAAAACTTTCTGTAAGGAAACATTCCTTTTTGAAATCAAGCATAAAACTGGGTTATTGTGCAAATTTTGTTGCCAGAGAAACAAATGACCTTTCATTTGCCTATATTTGAAATTCAAAATAGCCACTATCCCTGTGTTCTTTTTATGATGAAAAATAAAATTTTTCATTTTTTAAAAACTTAACACTTTAAGATAATTGAAAATTTCTCTCACTCCAAGAGCTTTAAAATGAGCCCCAGCAAGTGGTAGATCAGAAAAGAATTGTAAAAATTTGAAAGTCCAAATATCTGTTCCCTACATGTAGAAATTCTACCTTCAGGGTCGCATCTTTTTTCTTACATTTTCTGACATACTGGTACAATAATGCATGTATCTATAGACATTTTACTGATTATATGTATGGATATGCCTTTGTAAACAGGGCATAGGAAACAGCCACATGTCCTTCATCTCAAGTGACAATTACCTTCCAATGTACTGTAACGTCTCTCTTGCTAGATTCATCTGGGTTGTCCACATTTTCATAGCTGATTTCCAAGTGAGATATGGGTGCTGATACGGGAAAGAAAAAACAGGTACATATAGACATACTTATTGGTTATCAATATTTAAGGTAATTTCTTACAGTAATACGCGGAGCAGATGCTACACCTGTGTAATTGTGCACACTGTGACAGACCACATAATACAATGCTTTTATGGATGGAAAAACTGCTGCAAGCAAATGTCTGTCAAGCTGTAAGATCTGGCATGAAATATTGTGAAAGGTGATGGGTGGGCAACAAGAGTTTAAACTGTTTGTGACATTATGTGAAGAAAACATTCACCACTTCTTAAACAAGAATATGATCGGCTACTGATATACGTACATGGACAATTACCCGAAACACATCAATAGTCTTTCTCCAAACAGACATTGTAGCACAGCGTAGGTGATTCTAACCTAGGTAGAGAGTCTCTGAGTCGTTGACTGCGTGCCAAGTGTGGCAATTAATAAGACTCCCTAGCTACACCTGTAGCTTATAATATAATTTTCAATGCCATGCTGCAATCTCTGTGCAGAGACTGATCAATAACTGTTATCTGATTCTGTGTGACCCTAGAAACTACCAACGGATTTTAAAAATGCTTTTCTTCACGTATTGTAAAGATATTCTTGCTCACCTTGTTCAAGAGTCCTCACAACAACAATATCTGACCAATCACTCCAGTATTTTGTCTGTCCTGTGAGACCAGCAGACAGCTGAATGCTGTAATGGGTATACCCTTCAAGTTGGCACACTCTTTTTGTTTTGCCATATTCTTGTGATATAGGCTGTTGTTCGGAAAGAAGAGGAAATATCCACTGAATGACCAATCGTACAATGTCAACATCAGTATAACTAGAAATGTTGTTTATACATAAATGTACATTTCAATTAACATATCGGAACTGCACTGCTATGGACTGTTATCAAGGTGAAGGTACTAGGAATTACGTCAAAATGAGGTTGTGGTGTCATTTTCTTGAAACTTTGCACAAATATTTTTGGAAGATGTGCAAGTGCAAAAATGAAATAAAAAATTGGGGTCACCACGCTCGTTTCCATGGAAACGAATGTTAAAATGGCGTCATTAGAAAAAAAATTAAAAATGATATAATTCACTTAAACTAAAGAAAGCGATTATAAAACGCTTAGATAATGAATTACTTTTAATAAATTCCAAGACTTAAGATCCATATCTATCGAATGTATAGTTTTCATGATGTTTGTCAAGAAATTTTAACATAAGTATCAAAATTATATCACTACATAATTTTCGAACTCTCTTCCTGTCGCTTTGAATGGTGTCATTTTGACCAAACTTGGCGAATAAAATCCTGGCATAATACCATTTAGTTTACACTTTAATAAAAGGGTGTCACCGCGCTACTTTTTACAATATCTCCAGGTGAATGGGTAATATGCGCCATGTAAATGGGAGAGAAAAAGTAATTTTTCGCTCATATTGAATAAAAACCAGCTTCCTAGGTGGTCAAAATATGAAAAGGTTATAGGTCACATGTATTTCTAACAGACTGGGTCAAAAAATGGGTAAACGCTATTTCAACCATGACAGATGATGTTAAATACATGCGCTACAAAATAACCCATTTGCGGCAGGCTGAAGTTAAATCTGCGCAGAAACGTTCTAAAGTGCGTGCGCGTCCGAATTCGTCGCACTTTACCTTAAAGAGGCACTCCCACTTGGTAACATTTTTAAAACACATTTTTTTAATGCCAACGGTCGATATTTGACATGGCGACTGCGCGCGGATCGCGAGATATCGATAAAAACATGTCCTTCAAAAAGTTAAAGTTTGAATTCCCCTGGCCCACCTGAATTCAGCTTCCGAACATAGAACGTTCGGCACTGGGGCCATTGTCAACTAAGCTATGGAGTACGAGTCTACGCTGACGCTGCAGTACGCCAAAGCAGTACCACTCGCGTCGGTGAGCGGTAGAAAGCCGAGTCCTTACTGACTCGGCAAAAAAACAAAAAACAAAGTTTGCTGATTCCACCAGAATTCGCATAGGTGACTAGCACTGATAGGTGCGGTTGATACATACTATGCATAGTGGCAGCCGCGTTGTATGCGCGCATACCACACGCGGCGGCCGCTATGTATCGAACCACGCGTAACTGTGTGGCAGACGACAAAATGTAGTCATCAGAGGCAACTAATATTTTACACGTAAAAACTGATATCTATGTGGTATTGTTAAAAAATAATACAACTGATTGAGAATAATGAAAAAACGACAAAACTAAGGAGAAGTTTTAAAAAAGAATCACCACAGGTAAAGGCATTGATAATGATGTATATCATGTTATAAAGTCATCGCAGTAGGAGGTAAATTAATTGCGTCATTCGAACGTTTTTTGACTCCTTAGAATATCGTCAATCAGCACAACAACACACTTTCGGGGGATTTCGGGTCATAACCAGAAACGATCGTAAAACTTCGGGATGTGAAAAATACGCTCGGGAAATGACATGTTTTTATCGATATCTCGCGATCCGCGCAGAGTCGCCACGTCAAATATCGACCGTTGGCATTAAAAAAATGTGTTTTAAAAATGTTACCAAGTGGGAGTGCCTCTTTAAGGTAGAATGTGCCTCGGGGACAGATATTTGGACTCTCAAGCTTTTCCAATTCTTATGTGATATACCACTTGTGGGGTTTACGTTAGAGCTCTTGGTGTAAGACAATTTTTTACTGGCTTAGCTATTTTAGATTCGAACACTTTATTTTCCTCCATAGAGTTTACGCAGACATTGTGGCCATTTTGAATTTTAAATATCGGTAAATCTCGAGTTATTTGCTTCGCTAGATTCAAAATTTGCATGCTGACCCCAGATTTGCATTCTTGATTTTGAAAGAGAATGGTTTAAAGATTCAATAAGGAAAGTCTCAGCAAACGTTTCAGTCTTTCACTTTCAAGGCGCATACTACTATAATTCCTTATTGTCAAACACAAAAATA
This sequence comes from Ptychodera flava, assembly GCF_041260155.1. Classification (NCBI taxonomy): domain Eukaryota; kingdom Metazoa; phylum Hemichordata; class Enteropneusta; family Ptychoderidae; genus Ptychodera; species Ptychodera flava. Next base: position 32,520,500 of record NC_091935.1, read on the forward strand.
ATCATGGTTTCGCTACGTAGTTCATAGTGGACAGAATCCTCTTGTTGAGTTGTACCAATGCCATTATTACTATTAGATGGTATACATTGTCATACTTGTCAAGTATTTACCAGGTGTACGTACTTACATTTTCCCATTTATCTGCGTCCCACTCTGACTTATATCGCAGTCTATACTGCAGACTGAATAAGCCAAAATATTCTGGATGCTCCCATCCACAGGGATAGTCCCAGCTAACAGCAACACATTCTCCACTCTCAGCAACAGCTGTGGTGTTACTTGGAGCAAATGGTACAGCTGTAGATAGAGTTGTGCATTCTATTTACTCTCATTTCATGGGCAGATAAAGAAATTCACACACGCAAATGATGAATTTCCAGTGAACGTATCAAATGAATGGACATTGGGGCAGACAGATGTGATGTACATATTTGTATAAGCCATATGCTACATTATACCTGTGATGTTACTTGTACTGCTATCAGTGTGCAAAGTATGCAAAGTGACACATATGCCACTGGTGACTGATGAGAAGTGTTCCTCTTATGCTCCAGAAAACTTCACTCACTACGTCACTTAAATGTATGTAGGGCTGCCATAGAGCCATTTCAAAAAAATTTCTAACAATAGGGAGTGTAGACTACAAATAGATAGGCTGAATTGAAAAGCTGAACACTGTGAACATGCAATCTACACAGAAGATTCCTAATTAAGTTCTGCCACTGTACCTTCTGCTTCTGGATTGAAGTGGATCCAAGTTGCAGCAGTGCCCAGTGCATTTTCTACAATAACTGTGAAGTTGTGCCTGCTGCCGTAGTGGTGATCATAACCATAAATAAAGCAGGAATGGGTGTAACTATGGAGATCAGGGCATTTCACAGAGGTGCCGGAGTCTGGACAGGCAGTCCAATCAAATCCAGGACTGAAAAGACATAATTATACAGCTATAGTAAAGATACTTTGAATTTACTCTTTTCTTACAGTGGTCAGCTGTTCAGAAAGAACTATTTATAATCTACATTCTTAACAATCATGGGATTTCTGAAACCACTTTATTATGCAAGATACATAAAAATATAATGCAACTCTTCTTGTGTTTTTTTTCTAATCTGGTAATTATGCCTTTGAGTTAAATTACGTGATTACTTTTTCAATCGACAGTCAGATTGTTCTTTTCAATTTATAAGCATTGGCATGTATGTTTGTACCAATTTTGCCAAAATTTTCTGTGCCAAGAATGGCACTTAATACAAAATACAACAAAGCTGTTTACACATACCGGTATGTCTTGAGTGTGTGGTATTTTGGGTTTTCTTGAATTTGATTTTGACAGTGTAGAATGGTGGTTTTGTGCTGAATGTTTGATAATGAGATGTATCTCCTCACTGTTTTCTCAAATGAAATTGAAAATAACAGCAGTGACGTGTCTTCTCATTACAATATGCACACATAAAGATAAAGATACACTTTGTGAACAAACAAAAAAACACAATCCAAAGATCATGCAAATTTTTTAATCTGACAGCTTACTAGGATGGTTCTGCATAATATGCCTTGTACATCAAAGTACTTGTGGTTGGAATATTAGTTAGGCCACCATCATCCCATGTGCACAGTATGTCCACTGCGTTAAATGAGAAACATTTGAAACTGCTTACAGGATGTGGCTTTTCTGCAGGAAGAAGAATGTAAATAGACATGTACTAGCTGGTATATCTACACAGTGGCTAAAATAAAGAACAATGACATTTTACATTATGATGACATTTTATTTTATTTCATTTTGTAACAAAGTTATGACCCATATGTACTTGTATCTTATCAGTCTGTGTCTGCATAAACGTTTTTCAGTTTTTCATCCTTTGAGTGGTGTAAATTTTACCAACAAAATTTTAGTGCAACATTTTTCTGTAACTTTTTAAATATTTTTAGACAAAACAGATATTTCATTTCATTGAATACAGTTTTCCATCAAAATGTTGGCAAAAATCTGAAAAAATTTGACTAGGGAACATTTTATAAATGCAACAAAAATGACTTTGGTGCTCAAAGAGTTAACTTTTACTGTACCTATAAAGTACTAGCCTGACAGTATTGGACCTTAGCATACCTTACCATAATTACTGTAGGATTCCACCACTTACCTCCAACCTGTATCTGAACTGTTGCAATCTCTTCAAGCAATGCTTCCAGTAAAGTACAGGAATAATTTCCAGCATTGCTAACATTTGAATACGGAATGACCAGTTGGGACAAATCTGCCGAGATTACAGTGTGTTGCTTTTCAGGAATGGGATTTGAATTGAAAAACCACTGAACTGACTGCGCTGAGTGAGAAACAGTGGTGCAGTTGATTACAATGGTGTCTCCTACTTCAAATGTTGTTTTTTCCGATACAATATCTGAAACAAGAACAAAATTTACAGAGATCAATAAGACTCTAGAGGTGGGCATAAGTCTGCCATATTTTGGATGCAGAGCAGCTGTAGTGTATTATTCCATATTTAAAAATAACATGTTTAAAGCTATTGAAACAAGTTATTTACTGCAAAATGACAATTCAAGCAGATTTTAATCTAAAATACTGTAATGTGGTATCTGGTATTTATGTGGAAATCACATTGAAGCCATTTTATCGTTAAATTATATACCTTATATAATAAGCAAGTTTATTATACAGATTCGATAATGATTATGATTAACAGAAAATGCAAAAAAAATACAATGGCCAAAATGCAAACTATAATAAACACACTGTGGTGATTTACTGGTGTCTGCCAATGAATTGACACGGTGTCATAAGAAAATTTTGGGACATTCACTTTGTAAAATGCAAATACAACGACCCAGCAAAAGGACAATATTTTTACTTGCAGTCTGCTACCCTAAAAATACCAAGCCAATACAGGATTAACCATTCAATGCTTCTCTAATAGTGACCAATGAATCCCCCATGCCCCTTTGTGCTATAAAAGTGCTTTATTAGTCCCAACGGACACCGTCCGGCGGGACTTATAGGTTTGGTCATGTCCGTGCGAGCGTCCGTGCATGCTCGAGTGCGTCCGTTCACGCCGATATCTCAGAGATGCCTGGAGCGATTTCATTCAAACTTGGTACAAGGATTACTTCATATGTCATTCATATGCACATTGAATTGTTTTGCGATACAATCCAATATTGCCAGTAATTTACCCATATTAGGCAAAGGCAGAATTACATCAATTCTGCCGTGTCTAAATTATAATATGTATGTTCCAACTTCTGGACAAAAAGTTATCACATTTGCCATAAATATGTGAGGTAAAAGGTGGATTGCTATTTTATCAGTCATTAGGCGAAGAAAAGTGTAAAAAACCAATTTGATGTCATCTTTTCATTCAAATTGCAACTATCACATGTTCCAATGTGCCAAAAGATATTTTCCAAGAAAGTCAGACTATGCATGACCTGTCATTTCCCTTGAGAATTACAGACATTAGTCTTATTTAAAGGAGAAAATATTTATTTATGAAGAATATCACAGGAACTCACCACCAATCAGGGTCTTTGCATATATCTCAGAGGAAAAATCACCACACGGAGCAGTCACTGCACTGGTGCATGCTTGAACTTTGATGGTGTAGTTTGTATAACCAAGCAACTCCTTAAGAACTATCCTGGTCTGGTCGCTTGAATAAGACCCATCATGGTTGTCACTCTTGTAGTTCACTCTGTACTCTTTGATGATACCATTGAGTCGCCATGGCTCTTGCCATTCTAGACCAACCTCAGTTGAACTCTGAGAAGTTACAAACACTTCCAAAGGTGCACTTGGAGCTGAAAAGAAATTTTATCTCCATAGAGTATATTCTGTATATACACAAGTTATCGCATCATCATACCTAACATGAGCAACTGCAAACTACTGCAAAAAGTGGGCAGTTTGGCCTAATTTAATACTTTTTAATCAAATGGCTTAAATATTACCATATCACAGAGGATCTCCCGCAGTATTTTAACCAATAATGTGAACACTACCACATGTATAACATGAGAGTGTCCTGTTAAACAGTCAAAAAGTTTGATACAGCTCAAATTATCATTTATCCCAGATTGTCAAACTCTTGCCACTGTTTATATACCAGGTACAGTACTCATCAGTTGAAATACTCACTTCCTTGTGCAGTTTTGTTCCACGTCATTGTACTGTTTGGACCAGGTACTCCTACACCAGTGTACGCTGCCAACCATACTATGTATGGAGTAAATGGTTTCAGATTTTCTAGCTGTGTTGTAACCTCAGCTGATACTAGCTGTGTTGTAACCACAGCTGAAACATTCTGAGTCCCTGTGCTATTGTCTGTGGAGATGTAGAAAAACCCTTCCATAATTCATGCCCTTATTTCACAGACTTGTTGAAGCCATAGAAATGATTCACAAATTGCTTTTTCAAAAATAATTCATTACATATGACTGTGTAATGTCAATCTCAAAGAAAAGTCTTCCTGATATACACAAGTTCTAGGCCACTGCTCATCCTCAGCATAACATAACGTTACCGTGGTCCTCTTTTATAATCGGGATAAAAGTTTGGTAAAGTTTATATATTTCAATTTTCAGAAAAACATGAAGATGAAAAACTGAATTCTCTCTCCAAGAGTGGTCAAAAATTTAGTTTGTTAAATAAACCTGAAAACAAGCTGAAAATGAGTCCCTGTGTCCGTGCATTCATATAAAGGGAGATAATCATTACCTCTACAGGAAACTGATGTGGACATGTTCTCAGCTTCACAGAAGTGCAGAATATAGCCTCTTATGATGCCATTTCTGTCATCCGAGCACGGTGGCTGCCAGGTTACTTGAAGACTTGATGGCTCCTTATCAACTGACATGATTTGAATGTGTTTTGGTGGGCCAGATGGAACTAAAAGAAAGTGCAATTGGAGAAGTGATTTGATTGTATATTTTAAATTTCAGTGATTTCCAACAATTCATCATTGATGAATCGTGGAAGAGAAGATAAATTGATTGAGAATAATGTCAAGAATTGAGCAAACTCATTGCAGCATGATAACTTTCACAATACACAAAAAATAAAATGTCGATATTTTCATTGCATTTCACACTGTATACATTTTGGTGTAATTTCCCACAGAAATTTACTATCCTCTTTCAACAAGAACA